>NC_056741.1:1620409266-1620649266 GCF_019279795.1 Protopterus annectens
TGCTACATGAAGCACAAACAAATACACATCGACACACACACTTTCATGTACTTAGAATGATACTTGAAATTCACAAGTACTGCAGTATAGCCACAACAGGGTTTTCAAACTAGGCCTTGCAAGTCTCAGCTGTTTATTTATTTAGTCTGCACTAGACATAGTACAAATAAGCTGTCTAATATTGCCCTGTATGTATCAAAGCAAAAATCTAACATTTATATTAATAATGGTTATGCATATGCTGTTATTTGGTCACATGGCTTCTACTTCTGCAAAAATCTTTGCATAGCTTGCTAACTATTGTTGTCTAAAAGGATCCAGATTCATTCAGTCTGCTTTCTGCATCTACACTGAGCCCATATGTACCAAAAACTGATGACTCTGCAAAGCTAAGGTCCATAAAGCTCATACCAAAAAAAGACAGAGCCTGCAGAAAAGTGTCACCCTATTGGAACTACAAGCCTCAACAATGAGAGGTAAACTAGTAAAGTGTGAAACTCACTGTCACATATTAAAATCATTTTTTTAATATACAGGAGACATACCTCCCTGAATGCTATAATGGGGGAGGGGCTGCAACCCTTACTCCCTTCCCTTTTTGTGTACCTTAGCAATGGGGGAATTCTCTGAGATACAGCAACTTCAAAATTTGTATGTACCCCCTGTAACAATTTCTCAGCACCCCAGTAAATCCCAGTGACAGACACTGTCAAGCTATTGCCATACAAGAATTAAGTGAACCAAAAAGGCATCCATGGCACTGTAACATCTATTAGAGAGTCATTTACCAGACTGGCTGTGTAGATAGGATTCATTTAGTCATAGAAATGCTTTGGTTGTAGGACAATGACCTGCCTCGCCTTTGCTGTTGTTAAGACCAGGGTCTACCTAGGTTCTGTTCCTTGTCTTCTGGTATCTGATCACTGTTTTTTGTGGATGCATCATACTGGGTGACATGCAGATGAAGTTTCTATGACTGTAACTTTGTTAATCTGGTGTAATACTGCTATAAGTATAGGCATAGTGCTAAATAATTTACAGGAAGAGCCAGCCTTTATGACGTCTACATGCAATAATACAACTGTTGTGGTAACAATAAATCATTTTTGTTACTAAAAATTGCAAATGCAACATTACTTGATTGCTGTCTATAACACTTTAAAAATGTAGTATGCAGGCAGAAATAAATCCAGAGGAAAGAGAGCTAGATTAGTGATATCTTTACAAATGAAGACCTAAAGTAAAGGTCCTAAAGTCAGCTTTAGCCCACCTCTTTTAAGCCTCAAATTATCATGCAGCCTTTCCGGTAATGTCAATAAAGAATGCTGTCTGTGACAAGTGCATCGATGACTTAGCTGATATCCTGACAGGTGATTTCAGATCTGTTTGTAATTACCTTACTACTAAGAGGTTATTACTCAGTGCTGTTCTGCTCAACTTCCAGATTACAAAACTCATTCTTACACCCTTTGCTGATGAAAATGTCCTAACAGTCTAGGATTATATTGAGCAAAGACCCCCTTCTTCCAACACATAATTATAGGTTCTTGAGCCTAATAGTGCAACTGTCTGGTCTCTAGTCAGATGGCATACAGCCTGTAACCACATTTGCAGTTTTATTCTTGTTTTAGTAAACTTATTCGTAGATAGGGTTACTATTAGATAATAAAACCACAGTTGATTGAAACTCAAATGGTTTAACCAATCTGATTAAAAACACAGTAGAGTGAAGCCTCATTTCACTGAATCAAAAATTAAAATAGAAAATATTCTAGTAACAAAATATAGCATGAAAACAATGCTTTTGCATGGGGCAAGCTTCCTTCTACCCTCACCCTTAATTATATATATACTAACTTCATGGTTACACCACCATTGAGAAAAGAAAAAAAACACCATAGACAGTGACAAACATCTAAGAATCTGAGGGTCCATCATGACAGGGGCATTCCTAATCCACACAAAATCTTCTCAGCTCACTTTCCTAGAACGTTGTATCTACAGAAATTACACCATGACATGCTGCACATACAGTTGTACTCCTCTAAAATGTATGTATATATACACACACACACACATATATATATATATATATATATATATATATATATATATATATATATATATATATATATAAAATATGTGCATGTATGGGTCCACTACCAAATTTCAAAATATCAAACCTCTGATTACCGAAGCCCAGAGGATCAAAGTTTTGAAATATCTAAACTTGTCAATGGAGATCGCAATACAGTGTGGAACAGGAACTTTACCATTCTTTTCAATGTAGTGCAATCTCTGAGTTGTTATAATTAAGTAGCAGTGAGTGTGGTGGGTGCAGCCCCCCATGTGTGGGTTGCAGGGGGGCTTGCCCCCTGCAAAAATGTGAAATTATAATTTTTTAACATTTTGGATTTTTTTTTAGTTTCGATATTTCAAAACCTCAATCCTCTAGTCTTCAGTATTCAGAGGTTTGATGTTTTGAAATTTCAAAATTTGGTAGTGGAATGCAATACACCCAGAGTCCTATAACGATTTTTTTCTCCAGTATCTCAATTCAACAAATTGAAAAACACAAAACTGAATTCCTGGAAGCTCCTTTAAGAACAGAGGAAATTATGGAAGCAATTAAAAGTCTAAAAAACAACAAAGCCCCAGGTCCAGATGGCTTCACTTGTTGTTGTTGTTGTGTCTTTCGGCTTTTCCCGGTTATAGGTCGCCACAGTGGAACTCCGGTCCGCTAATGACTGGCAGTAGATTTTTATGTGCCGAGTTTCCAGCCCTGATGCACAACCTTCAACGAAGGTACGCCCATTCACGCATGTCTCCACACAGAAGACGCTCTAGCTGAGAATCAAACAGGACAACGTCTTACTGTCAGGTGACAGCACTACCGCAGCACTACTAATTTTTATAAAAAATTTGCTTCTAAAATATCTCCTATTCTTCTTAAAAGCTTCGAATATATTAGTAAATTTGGATTTAGGGACCTATACCTAAACAATTCTAAAACTATCTTTATTCACAAACCAAATACAGACAAATGTAACCTATCTAACTACAGACCAATTTCGCTTAATAACAAAGACATTAAAATCATGACTATGGCTCTAGCAAATAGACTTAAAAAAGTCCTCCACACAATCATTTCTCCACAGCAATCAGGTTTCATAAAGGGTAGACAAACCTGGGACAACACACTCACTTTAGATGCCGCCATCCAACTTTCTGCAAACCATAAACTTCCCTATTACCTTATGGCACTCGATGCCACAAAAGGCTTTGATAGAGTCAATCATGAATTCTTGTTGCTGACTTTAAAGCAATTTAACTTTCCAACTAATTTTATAAATACAATCAAAATCTTATATAATTCCTCTTTTACCACTCTGTATATTAATAAACTATGTTCTTCTAAAATAAAATTAAATAATGGAACAAGACAGGACTGTCCCCTCTCACCCTACCTCTTTGACATATATATCGAACCCCTATTTATATACTTAACACAAAAGACATTTCACCACATTCCCAATATTTTAGGGACAAATCTGGTATTTTCAGCCTTTGCTGATGACCTCATTATATATTTCCAGTATACTAATACTGACTTAAAAAAAATTCAAAACACTATCGAAACCTTCTCGAAAACTTCCAATTATGAAATTAACGCTTCAAAATCTTTTATTTTTCCAATTAACCCAAGCAATTATAAAGAGCCTCTCTTTTCTATAACCCAAATTAAGTTGAAATATACTTTTAAGTACCTAGGGATAATTTTTGATCATAACCATAATAACTCCTTGCAAAATAATCTTGCCAAATCATGGACAAACATCGAAAACGATATAGGCAGGTGGAAGAATATGAAATTCCCCTTTTTATCTAAGGTAGCAATTATAAAAATGAACATCCTACACTGGTTATTATACCAATTTAATGCAACAAACAGCAACATTCCTTTAAACTTCTTCAAAAAGATAAACACAACTTTAACTAAATTCATTTGGTTTCCTAAGACCCCACAAATCTCCCTACCAAAATTAATGCTTCCAAAAAATAAAGGGGGACTGGGAATACCAGATTTTAGATTATACTATGACATAATTTGTGCAAACAGACTCATGTTAATTGCAGATCATAATCCAATTAGCTCTACTCATTTCCCCCAGTGGGTTGGTCTGTGGCATGCACATATAAAGCTGTGTAACATAAATCCCAAATCAAAACCTTTCATAAATAAACCTGTGTTAAAAGACATGAAAGTACATAAACTAATCAAATATAAAATAAATCTATACCAGAAGCTCTTCTCTTCACTAGGTCTAACAAACGCACTTATTCTTTTGCAACCCATTCATTTAAATCCAACTCTAAAACTGGGTAATAAAACGATAAATCTTGACCAATTTCCCCAGATTAAAAAGTTAAATGTCTGGGATTTCTATGCCATTAAGGATAACTCTCTAAAGGACATACAAATAAAATTTGAACTTAATAACAAATATACAATAATTCTGAGACAAATCAAAGAGTTAGTATCTACTTTGGGTAATTTCCCTAATGAGGTTCAGGAAGAAATAAACATTGCCTTATCCCTCCTGAAGTGTCTAAAAATTAAAAAGAAAGTGTTATCAATTGCATACAGCTTTATCTCAACCATTAAATATCAATCTTCTATTACATTTGCATAGTATTGGAGAAACAAAAACTCAGAACTGACAGAGGTTCACTTCTCCCAAGCAATAAATAATACAACCAGGTTTGCCCCGTTCAAGAAATTACCATATACACAATTAATGGTAAATAATAGTGCATATTTTACCCTGGAGCGTCTTAACAGCTTCTTTCCAAATACTTCACCTCTCTGCCCCACAATGACAGCTGACCTCCTGCATATCATGTGGTACTGTAAATATGCACAGAGCTTATGGAACTCACTTAGGATTAAACTGGAAAAAATGGGTTACGGGAAATCCACCCTTTCATGTGAATTTGCTATATTGCATGTGGGTCAAAAGGGCCTTCCTACTAATGAAGTAAGAGTCCAGATGTCTCTCTTTTTGCTAATTAATCTTTATATAACACATAACTGGTTGGACCATTCTAAAACAAACTAGGAAAATTTTACAAAGATGGCATCCAAGTATATTCTATCCCATAAACTAACTATGGAAAATATTAGCAAACGCATGAAATACCTTAACTTCTGGAGTACAACATTAGACTGTATCCTGAAGTAATATAAAATGGCTTTACACCTACTCTCCTACACTAGTACTATGGCTAGTCCTTCCCTCCAAAGGATTTAACTCATTCAATTCCTTTATAGTTACTTCAAAGTGTTAATATAGTAGTAATAATAGTGTAAGAATGTAGCACTATATGTAAATAGTTGTATTTGCGATGTTTTCATATTATCTTCTTTATTTACTACTGATTTTTCAGTTTTGTGCCAGTAACGATAGTTTGAATTACTTGAGTCAAGAATGTCATGTATCTTTTAATAGTATAGTCTCTCCTGTCATATTAAGAAAGTAAGCTTTAAATGTTTTGGTTGGTTATGTGAATGTTTATTGGCCTTATTTGTCTCTACATGCTGACCAGTTTCAGTAAAATGTTTTTTGTAAATGTTGTACCAAAATAATGAAACAAAAGTAAAATAAAGCTTTGAAAAAAAAAAATTGGTATTGGACCCATATGTATGTATCTGCATACATATATATATATATATATATATATATATATATATATATATATATATATATATATATACCCAGTGTTGTAAACCTTGGCTCAAGATGATTGTCATTGTTGAAGTAACACCCTGATCCTATTTGCAAAATGGGAAAAAGGGGTTGCGGATAGATGGATGGATATATACCCATACATATACATATACAATCGAAGGCTAAATTCTTTCTTGCCAGGCAGGGTCACTCTGTAGATGGACTGGAAATATGTTTAGTTTGAAAGAGAGAATGAAAGCAGTGCTTAATCATTATGTAGCTGTCAACTGTGAATCAGGATGCTCAGTCTGTCCATTGG
Source organism: Protopterus annectens (assembly GCF_019279795.1). NCBI lineage: Eukaryota > Metazoa > Chordata > Ceratodontiformes > Protopteridae > Protopterus > Protopterus annectens. The sequence goes on from NC_056741.1 coordinate 1,620,415,315, forward strand.
TATATTCAAACTGAAGATAATAGGGCCCAATTCCAAAACACTGTCTCTCAATGTATGTGACTTAATTCAATGGATTACACAAACAACATGTATGGTCCTAGTTAGTGAACTAAATAGAATATGCCAAAAATATTATGTCAGAAATTATTCACAAAAAATACAAACTCTGTTAATATTCTATGAATGTAAAAGATATATATATATATAGATGTACATTTATACATACATACATACATGCAGTTTAAACAAGGTTACAAATCCAGGACAATGATAATAGTACAATAAATTAAACCCAATAAAAATATTCTCATTAAAAATGGCATCTTACATGATTTTTTACAATAATGTATACTAAGAAACTACAATGCAGGAAATGGACAAGCAGAATATGTTAGATATACTAAAAGTCAAAATTAACACAAAGTTCCCAAAAAGTGGCCATGCAGCTTCTCCTAAAAAACAGTAAAGTATAGTGGAAGAGGTGAAAAGAAAAAAAGCAATTAAATTGATACAAGGTGTGACGATGTGAGGTATTGCCAGCTATGCCCGGAGAAGTAGGGCACTGGATGTGCAACAAATGCCAGCACAGCTAGCTGGAATTTAGTATTATTATATTGTTATATTGAATATCAAACTGATTTGTACAGATGCTTATGTTGAAAATGTATTTGTAAAGTTGCTGGACAGAGGAATAAATGTACATGTATTACTGTAACTGTAGAAATGTATATATTGTAACAGAGGGTACTGGAGGAGAAGAGGTTACTCTCAATCCACCTGCATTTGGAAAATAGTAAGAAATTAAATTACTTAATTTAGGCCATAAGGATTGTATCTTACATTTCTCAATGCAGCCAGAGACAAAAAGTATGTACTAGGAAGCTTCCTGCATTGTCATTGAGGTGAACTAACTGCTACTCTTGAAGGATGGAGGTTTGAAATTGTTTTATGACTTCCAGGACCTGCAGCAGATCTTAGCAAGGCTCTGTGTGTATGCATTACTGACACATATGTGCTAAATCCTGACAGCTTTTAGCCAAGGGGGTAGCATGGATACCAGAAGTCTGATGACCAGATGTGTGTGATGTCACTCAGTAATCCATCACTAAAAATTATGTTTAATAGTAGGTGAGACTGAAGCCTCAGAGCACTCTGTTTTTGTAACCTGACAAAGAAGGATCTCTCACCTACTTCATCTTGCCTTACTCTAAAAAGTAACCAGGGGATAATAACTCTTTAGATCAGTCAAGAAAATATAGTAAGGTTGGTTAAGTATTGTTTTTGTAACTGTGTGAACCTTTCCACCTGTGTTATTTTTAATATTTCCTGTGATTGAAACTTTGGTGTTTATTGTAAATAGATATTTAGTATTTTATGTTATTTTATTATTTATTATTAAAAATATTTAAACTTTTCATTGTGGCTGATCCTTTAGATAATATTTTAAACTTTGAGAGGACTTATATCTATTTGATGATACTGTGACCACCCCTGGAACCTGGAAGCCTTACTGCATTGGTCAAACTACCATTTATATTAATATTAATTTCACTCAGTATAATTAGGCACCCTTATAAGATCCTTTGAGTTGCTGGCTTTGGAGTGTCTGGTGTCAGTGTAACTACCTTATAGTCTGGGCGGAAGGGGCATAGTTATTAAATCTTTGCCAGCCTTTCCCAGGGGTGTGTGTGTGTGTGTGTGTGTGTGTGTGTGTGTGTGTGTGTGTGTGTGTGTGTGTGTGTGTGTGTGTGTGTGTGTGTGTGTGTGTCTGTGTGTGCGCACCAGCTATTTGGAGCAGGGACATGAAGCACTGGTTTCACAGAGAGGGTGCTGGATGACATGGTGTGGACACTCGGCTACAGCTGTGCCAGTGGGGAGTCTTATTGGGAGGAAGACAGATAAAGAAACCCAGAATCTGGACTGATTGTGTTTCCTGTGTGCTCTTAAGGGAAATTGTGCTTGATGCAAGGAGCTGCATCTGGAAAAACTGGGTGTATCCTTTTCTGTTCCAAGTGAACATCCCTCTCCAATGCCAGTGGTGAGGATTCAGGCTCCTTGATTACTGGCAGAGTGGGGATGTCACACAAGGCACAGGTATTCATAGCATAATTACTAAAATTTATAACATTCTTCCAAATAAAATTGTAACAATTTTCTATAAAGCAGTTGTTTATATATAAACTCAGAATCAATTTCCCCATCCTATAAATACTCATTAATAACTCCATTCCCAAAGTAAAGAGTCCACTACTTGTGTCAATTATAGATCAGTATCATTTTGAATGTTAAGTATAAGATTTTTGCATCTTTTTTGTTAAAATACTTAAAAGTTACATAAAAAACTAATAAATGGTAATCAATATGGTTTTATCACATGCAGACAGAACCAATACAGTATAAGAATAGTTATAACCTGATCAGACTACAATAATATTAACAAAACTGAGATGGCATTGGTTAGTAAAGATGTAGAAAACGTTTTTTTTTTTACTTTGCTTTTTGGGAGTATTGTTTACAGTACTTGAAGAATTCAGTTTTCCAAAATAATTTATCCATTGAATAAGTTTATTCTTATCTCTCATAGATTTGAAAAAGTATGAAACAAGCTTGCTATTTTATTTTTTGATGGACTCTTTCACTTTGGCAGTAAAGCAAAACATTAATATCCATGAAGTCAGGGTATCAAAGATATTTGAATCAAAGGTTCTGTTATTTGTTGATGATAGATGTTTGTCTGAGGACAGACAGTAGATTATCTGCAGAACATTTATCTTCTATAGTAGAATGCATTACAATGGTTTCAGGGTTAAAACTCTACAAAAAAATTAAGAAAATGCTGCTTAATAATATGCTACCAAAATAGAATCAAAAATGTTCAGCATTAATAAAGAATCCAAGGAAATAAAATATCTTGCAATAATATTAAAAACAATTTAGATGATAGGTCAATAAATCATAAAACAAGGATGATATTATCAAGTTAATAATCAAACAGAACTCCATGTATCTGAGTTTTGAAGATATAATTTACCTCATAAAATTATTCTCTGTCTAATCCATTGCATACTGCAGCCTAATTATTTAGCAAAGAACAATGAACAAATTAAAAACATTAACAAAATAGTAACAAGCTTCTTATGATACCTAAAAATAACTAAATTATCACACAAACAACATATTAGATCTGGGAGTAAGGGAGGAATTAAATTTCATGATATTAAACATATAGTCAGGAAGCTGTATTCAAATCAATTACAAATTGGATGATATTTTTCATATACTGTAAAGCAAACTTGAAAAATCAACATCGGGCTCATAGCTCCACAAAATCATATTGCATGTATGTTCTATAAATACATTTAGAAGTTAAAAAAATGATTGAATTGATTTTACCTGATGTGCAACTAAACATTTAATAGGAGGCAAAAAGTAAAAAAAAAAAAAAAACAGCAAATAGAAGAAAAATAGCTTTGTGGGTTGGTTTAATTGTTTCAAAGGTCCATAGTTTAAATTGGTAGAAGTGTTTTAAATGATTTGGATCTCAAAAAAAAGGAAAAGATGAGTTTTGCATATTCAGCATATTAGAATATTTATATAAGATAAATTGTTCAATAAATTGTAAGGAGCCTCCTAAAATATTAGCATACTTTTGTAAAGTGTTTTTTAATCCAAGTCTTTCAGCTTTTCCCAGTTAGGGGTCGCCACAGCGGAACTCCCGTCCGTTAATGATTGGCAGTGGATTTTTACAGTGCCAAGTTGCCAGCCTGACACCCAACCTTCAAAGAAGGCACACCTTTTCACACACACACCTACCTGCATGTCTTTAATGTCATTCAACCACGGGGAGGACATGCAGACTCCACACAGAAGGCACTCCAGCTGAGAATTGAATGGGAGAACTCCTTGCTGTGAGGTGACAACTCTGACCACTGCACCACCACGATAAAACTCCTAATTCTATACTTTCAAATATATGCACTATACTAACAGAAAATAAAGAGGATACTGCAGAGAAATAATGGAAATTTATCTTACAGGTGGAAGAAACATGGTATTCAGAACAACAGAGAAAACATTTTCTGATCTCAGCAGCTGAAACCACTAAATGTCCATTTTGGAGATCTTACTCTTGGAGTTGCTAAATCCACAAGCAATAAATCCTGGTGATGTAATTTATACCTTAAATATGACTAGAAATATTTTGCTTGACTGCTCAGCCATTCAAGAGTATTGACTGAAATTCCAGTGATTTGGTCAAGCATTATGATCAAATGATTTTGTGTTTACTAAGAACATGTTTTTTTTTTAATAAAACTCCAATTCCTTTCTATAAAAACTAACTCCTTTTCTCATTTGGACTATTCTAGCAGTTGCAAGGAAGCTAGTTAAAAGAAAATGGATGGAACAAGCACCACTCTCATTAACTGAATTTCTAGCATCTTTAAGATTGGTTCATAATAAAGACATGGACTTGATCAAATTAAAATCTTCAGAAATAGTAAATCTGAAATTCTGGACAAGCATCTCGGATTTGCTGGAAAAATGTTAATTTGAGCTGATTTAGATAATTGTCTTAATTATATTTCAATTTACTTTTTCTTAATGTCTCCATCTATACATTTTTAATATCATGATGGGAAAGGACCCCATTCCTAAGTCAAACAATGATTAAACTTCGTTAATTTAGTAGTGTTTTAATCTTTGATGTTAGCCAAAAGTGCTCTTTGCAGAACCAGCAATGTGCCCAGAATTGACTCCATCTAGCAAATGGCTTGATAGTAGCCAACACGTGGTTCAGAAAGAGAGACAGTCACAAGATCACATACAAGAGGGGCCAACATGCAACTCAGGTAAATTTCCTCCTAGTAAGGAAAAGGCACTGTGGAAGAATCAATGATTGCAAAATCATCCCCAATGAAACAGTGAGCCCACAGCATAAACCACTGGTTGCCACAATCAGCTGCAAGCAGTGGTGAGAGAAGGCTCTAAGATCAACAGAGACCAGGCTGAAGACCTGGAAGTTGACTGGAGAAAAAATACAACACTGCAAGGAATTACTCAGGGCACTAGCACCCCAAGAAGAGGAGGAAATAGGTGAAATTGAAAAAGAATGGCAGTGCCTCAAAAAAGCATGTGTGAGGACTACAGAATAGATATGTGGTTGAGTCAGGTATGGAAATAAGGTACTTAAGGAAAGCTGGTGGTTGAATGCAGAAGTCCAGGTAGTCATCTAAAGAAAGAAGGAGTGCAGGAAAAAATGAGAGCTAGAAAAGACCGACCAGGCTAGGAAGAAATACTGGTTGGCTAACAAAGAAGCTATGAAAGTAGTTGCAGTAGCAAAGAATAGGCCATCAGAGACACTCTATCACCTTCTGGAAAGTGACTCATTAGGTGGCACAAAAAAACTATGTCAGGTTGCAAGGCAAAGACAGAAAGATAAAAAAGATAGACAGACACCTTTCATAAGGGATGCCAGCAACAACATGCTCACCAGTCCACAGGACATCAAAGGCAGATGGAAGTAGTATTTCTAGCAGCTTCTGAATGAAGAAAACCCCACAGAAGCTGTATTGCCCCAGAAACAGCCTAAATGTAAAAAGAAGAGGAGTCTACCCTAGAAGAAGTGAAAATAGCACTAAGGAAAATGAAGTCAGGGAAATCAGCAGACTCAGATGAGGTCACAGCAGATATGACAAAGATGCTAGGTGAGATGGGGTAAAATGGCTCCTGAGGGTACTCATAGCAGTGTGGAGAGAAAGGCATATCCTAGATGATTGGAGAATAACCATACTCATGCAAGTGTACAAGAACAACGGGGACATCTACAACTCTGGGCAGTACAGAGGAATCAAACTCCTATCACATTGTATGAAAGGTCTAGAGAGGGTGATTGATAAATGGATATGCAAAGTAGTAGAATGTAAGATGGGAGATGAGCAGTTCAGATTTAGATCAGGATGCAGTACAACTGACCCAATGTTTGCAATGAGAACAGATAGTGGAGAAGAAGCTAGCGATGAGGAAAGAGTCCAACTGGGCATTCCTAGACTTGGCGAAAGCTTATGACAAGGTCTCAAGAAAGCTGATCTGGGCAGTACTGTGGTGGTCCAAAACCCCCAGAAACATTGGTAGAATTAGCGCAGGCTATGTACAAGGACCCAATGACTCAAGTATGATTCGGCCTCACGGGGGAGGTTCCCAGTGGGACTGGGTGTACACCAATGTTCAGGTCTGAGCCCACAGCTGTTCATAGTGGTGATGGACTACACTAGTAAACAGGATGTAGGGGATAGATCAACAAAGTTGCTATATGCAGATGATGTGTCATTACAGGCAGACTCTGAGCAAGAACTCCAGCAAAGTATAGAGAAATAGAATGCAAAACTGAAGGCACATGGGATAAAACTAAGCACCGATAAGACAGTGGTAATGATAGCAAACTAGGGAAATCAGAAGAAGCAGAGAAATGAGATAGAAGGGAAGATAGTGAAACAGGTAAATAGCTTCGAGTTAATGGGAGGGATTGTTGAGGAGAAATAAAGTCTGTATGAAGAGGTCAAAGCTAGAATCAGAGGGGCTGCAGCCAACTGGTATAGACTGTCAGGTGTAATCTATGACAGAAGAATGTCAAAAAAGCTGAAAAGTAAGGTGTACAAGACAGTGGTGCAACCAGTACTACTGTATGGTACAGAAACCTGGGCAGTAAAGGCAGAACAGATGAAGAAGCTAGAGGTGATGGAGATGAAGTGCCTGATAAGGGTGGTAGGATGAACTCTGTGGGACAGACAAAAATGAGGACATAAGAGTAGAAGCCAAAGTAGCTTCATTTGCAGAACAAATCAAAGAGAACAGATTAAGGTGGTTTAGACACATGCAGAAAAGCAGAAGACAATCTGGTGAAGATTTGGGACAGACATGAAGAAGTTAAGAGGAAACGTTGACATCCAGCAAAGAGATGGATGGATTGTGTGAGAGAAGATCTGTGACAGTTAGGCATGAATGTCGAAGAAGGCAGGAGTGTGGCATTGAATCGAGAGAGATGGCGACAGTTAACATAATTCCCCGACCCCATGTAGAAAATGGGAAAAAGGGTGATGATGATGGTGATGATACACTGATTTTTATAAATCATTTGATAAGTGCTTTCCTGTCCCACTGATCCAATATCATTTGGGGCCAATCACCCCAAAAATGTAAGTTAGAACAGGAAAAGCAAATTGGTTTACAGCATCGGCTTTGTTCCTAGATGTCAGGGCTGTTTTCAGTATTAATTTTACTCATGTAAAATATTCTTTATTAAGCTTTGTGCACATCTGTTAGTGTTTTATTGTTGATTCTTCATCAGTTCCCAAATATTTATACATTCACTCCTGCTCAAGTTCCTTTATATCACATTCCTGTCCCAGACTGCTATTTTCTTGGTGATGCAGCTTTCCTGCTTCAAAACCAAATGACATTCTTATATTGTCTGAGAAAGTTTTGACTACTGCAGTTTTGCTTTCAGTTCCTCATCTGATGTACTACACAGTTTTAAATCATCCACAAAAAACATGAGAAATCTTTAGAATTTGTTGTTTTCTAGGAGCCAAATCATAACCATGACCTAGTCTAAGTAGACACTTTAATGGGTTAATGGCAAGACAAAAGAGCTGCGGTGACAAAGAGTCACGCTGATCCCCCTTTGAATTTTTATCCCTGGGATAATAATTTGGCATTTATTATGGCTTAGCTGCAGAGTGGTTTGCTACTGTTTCAAGGGCACTGTAATGTAATCAATCGATGTAGGGTGTATCTTATACATCTGTAAGCACTCCTTTATCCATCAATATGGGATGCTGCCAAAAGCTTTTTTGTAGCTATCCATGCCATACTTAGATTTTTTCCCTTTTTACAATTCTCCATTATGACTTTAAGTAACTATAAATGATCCTTTGTTCCATATGACTTTCTTTTATTACCCTTTTGTACTAGGTCATGATTAAGAGTTTTCGTCTAAATTGCTATATAGTCTACTGGCATCAGTCCCAGTATATAGTTTATAAATCATCAAAGGCAAGTTATTAGTCTATAGTTTTTAGGATAGCTTGTAGGTTCATTCTTAAGGAGTATAGTTTTTCCTATTGTTAATTAGGTTGGTGTCTATTTGGGATGTGCATATAAATAGTTCTTACTCAGGGCAAAATCGTCATGTAAAGATGAAAATACTTTTAGCCAGAAGTTAAGCATTGCGTCTGTGCCTAGATTTTCCAGTTAGGAGCTTTTTTCTGACCATTATTTCATACCATTTCATATCCTGTACATTTGAGCTTCTTAATGTTTCTTTTTACTTCTATCCAGTCAGCATCTTTGTTATATTCCACAGGGGCGTCTTCATAGATATTTCTCCAAAATGTGTCAATTTCTTCTCTTTTGGTGGAATTTCTATTTCTTTTGCCTTGTTTCCCAATTCTCTATAAAACTTTTTTGGGGTCATCAATAAATTGTTTATTTTGTATGTTTCCTTTATATTTATCTGCATAATTGTTTATTTTGTATGTTTCCTTTATATTTATCTGCATATCTTCTATGTTTTTCTGCCTGTGCTGATATCTTTAGTTTATTATTACAATTGTGTATGATATTTCCTAGTCTGTTCTGATACTGTCCATTGCTTTTATCATGTCTATCTTAAGTCTTAAGGATTTTTGTCGATCTGATCCCTCATCTGTACTCTTCTAATAGTGTCACTTCTTGTCTTAATTGCTTTTTAGTTTTCTCTATTCAGTACTTCTGTTATGGCATTTGATTTATTCCCTTCCTTTCCCTTATTGCCCTGTGTTTTTGTGGTAAAACTGCATCTGTTATTAATTTAGATGCACGGTAATATATCCTATTTACTTCTGTTATAGCACATTAATTTCTATGAATAGTCTTGATTACTGTGTTGGTTTGTTTTATCAAAGTTCTAACATTTTGGGTCTTATTGACTTCCTGTAATCCATTTATTTCATTGATTCATTGATCTTAATATGTTTAGCATTCTCTGTTAAATCAAGCAATTCTTCCCTTAGATCATTTTCTTCTGCACTAAGGGTTCACTCTTTGGTCTCCATTTCCTGAGGGCATTCTACAGAAAATTCTAGAACATCTTCCTGTAACATATTCTCTTCAGCTGCATCCTGCGTCATCCATTGCTCTTTCATATGGATTTTCACTGGCCTATCACTCCACAACATTGTCTGCATCAGAATTGCAACTGTTTCCTGCCCGTTCCCTTGCTGGGCAACTCTGACTAATTTTTTTGTACTGGTTTCCAGAGAACCTTCATGTGTCAAATGATAATATACTTCCTGTTCCACCTATTTTCCTTAATTTGGGAACTTATTGTTACATCATGCCGCGACATTACCAGAGTTGGTAATCCATAACTTCAGTTCCTATTTCTTTAACTTCTCCATTACTAAACCTATTTTCTATTTTCCCTCTTTGTTTTCTTATTTTTTGCATTGTGAAATTGTCCATATCCAGATGCCTTTGCCTGCATTTCTCTTCAAATATCTTTGGAACTGCTTTTTTATATTGATTAGTTTGACTTTCTCCTTTGCATAAACATAGTACTATATCAAATCTCTTTCTTTCCCATGTCCATGTTTTTTTTTTTTATAACTTTCAAAAATCTCTAGGTTTTGTTCTTCATATTTTCCTACTTCCTCAGTCACTGTTTTTCCAAATGACCTAAAGTTTCTTTGTCTGTATAATGTTTTTCATGGATCAGTTGTATTAATGAGCACAAATTTAAATTTGTAGCTTTTGACAGTTTTTCTTGTACAAGTATTTTTCTTTCCTCTAATTTCTCTCAATCGTTTTAAATATCTTCTATCTGGAAATTCTGGGCTTCTTGCATAATAGTAACAATACAAAAACTTCTTTCTTATCTTCAATAGTCCACACTGTCATCTTTGTGGCTCTAAAGAAATAAACTTTCAAGACTGGAAAAACAAACTAGCGAAAACCACCGCTAATTCAAAAGCCAAGAACTCGACTCAGGCCAGTCCAAAATGTAAAAAACATGAAAAACAACAAATTGTACTAAGCCACTGTAAAAGCTTTTCATTAGTACCTTGCACTAACTTCTTCAGACAAGCAAAACATTCCCACCATTACAAGTGAGTTTAAATACCAGCATTGAAACACTTAACCACGCCCCTTGCTCTCCCTTTAGCTCCTTAAAGGTACAGATCACAGCTAACTAAGGTGCATTTGCAATTCTCTATTAACATAATAAAAATAAATAAATAATGCATACTGTCGTAAGTATCTAAATAACTAGAACAGCTACCCAAGAAAAATAATATAATATTAATCATATATCACTAAATAATAAAAATAATAATATAGAAATATAAAATATGACATATAACATATAATATAACATAAATTTAGGCTACTCAGTATAGGTTTAATACTGTCATTAAATAAAACAGGTCTAAAAGGTAGCGTATCTAGACCTAAAATTACTAAGTAATAAAATATGAATCAAAAATATATATTGTAAAATAATGATAATGATGTATAATCATAACAATAACTGATAACTATTAACCCTCTACCACTGTCGACTAATAAAGAGTTATAAAACCATTAATTTGTCGACTCTCATTTTTCATTTTTTGATTCTCATGTTCTAGTTATTTAGATACTTAGAACAGTATGCATTCATTTTATTATATTTATTATAATCATTACATTAGTTATTTTACTTGAAAGCAGGCAAGATACAATGTATGCATAGGTAATTTTTGATTAGGAAGCGTTGCGCTTCCATTATTAGTATTTATGCTGTAGGTTGAATATTGTTATTGTTATTTTTATGTTATTATATATATTACATATTTATCTACTTTATACAGTTTAATAATCAAAATATTGGGCTTTTTTCTTTCAGTTTCAAAGCCTGCTATTATTACAGTCTTGGTGTAAAAAGTTTTTATTTTTTTTTATTATATTAATAGAGAATTGCAAATGCACCTTAGTTAGCTGTGATCTGTACCTTTAAGGAGCTAAAGGGAGAGCAAGGGGCGTGGTTAAGTGTTTCAATGCCGGTATTTAAACTCACTTGTAATGGTGGGAATGTTTTGCTTGTCTGAAGAAGTTAGTGTAAGGTACTAACGAAAAGCTTTTACAGTGGCTTAATAAAAGTTGCTGTTTTTCATGTTTTTTACATTTTGGACTGGACTGAGTCGAGTTCTTGGCTTTTGAATTAGCGGTGGCTTTTGCATCTTTGTGGCTCTATTTTGGTTTCAGTTTTTGTGTTTTTTCCTTCTACAATGGGGGGAGGGGGGTCAATTTCCTCAGATCCTAGCCTAACCCAATTGTAGGAATGTTTCCATGTTCTGAAAATTCTACACTGTCATTTTTTCCAGTGCTGGCACTGGTGCTCCTACCAGAATTAGGCACTTTTTAACCTGTGACTTGTGCACCTAACTGCTTTTTTTCATTTTTAACCCAGATCTGTCCATTATATATGCTATATAAAATACAGTCTATCTATCAGTGCCATCTTGATGAGATTTTGTAAAAACAAGGTCCACCTCATGAAGGTACTCACAGAGAGTTGATGATGAATTCATTTCCAGTAATATTACTCTCCTTTGTTTGCTGATTTTATCATCTCTCCAGTCAGACTCTATTTGAAATTACTGATGTATTTTAAAATGCAATAGTAAAACAACAGCAATTTAGTTACGCACATGATATATATAGTGTATATAGTTTTACGTTTGTTTAATATTAGCTTCTGTATCTTGTTATTGCAGAAATCTGGTTAAATGTAAGTTTTTTTTAAAACAAGTTCAGGAATAAAAGACATACAGCAGTATTCCGGAATATTCAGTGGAGTGTTATTGTTAAAACTAGGAAGAAGAGTCAAAGATATCGAGGGAATTCAGAAAGGTAACCCTGAAGAGTACAGAAGACGTGCACCTCGCGATAACCATTTGGTATTCAGAGTCAGCCCTACCATTCTGCTTTAGCATGAAAACACAGAACATTACAGTGGACTATCAGCAGTTGTAGTGCATGCTAATGAGGCATTCCAGGGGAGAGGCATATGCTAATTAAACATGTGCGCCCCCCAGAAATATGTGTCAGTAAAAAAAAAGGTGTATAAGATGAAAGTGGGTAGAAAAAGGTTTCAAACTTTTCATCTTCTACACAGAAAACAGCAGAATTAACCCACTACATTAACTAATCTACTAGTGTAGTTAGTTTTTTTTTTTTTTTTTTTTTTTTTTTTGTATATAATAAGAAGTATGAAACTCTAATGTCTGGCATGATCCAGTGCTTGCAACAGTACTTAAGTCCTGAGTGACAACTGGGGAGGCCTCAGTAAAAATCCAGGTGGTGCACTAGACATCACCAGAGAGATTATTTAAATTATCACAAAGTTAATACATCAACAACTGTAGCATCAATATGCTTTATACAACACTGACAATAATGAAACTCTAAAGTCTTGCATTATTAACTGACTTCAGGGATACGTGATTTACAATGGAAGGGTCAAGAAAAGTAAGTAGAGACATTGGGGATATTATGCTAACACTTGGCCATCTAAGAGGTACGTGCATAGGTCTCAACCTGCTAAGAGGCCAGTCTGGAACATAGACCATTGCAATGTGTGACAAACAGTCAAAATGTGAATGCCCTATTTTCGCACTGCGCAAAAAGCATACCTTGACCATGTCCATGGCATTTCAACCAAAATATATGTGAATGTGAATGCCACCTTTAAAATACTGTCGTCTTTCTACTATTGTGTGACAGCCCTCTGTACTTTCCAGAATTCCACGCAAATAAAAGTCATGTACACTTTGTGTATGTGCCATGCTTCTTTTGGCCCATTTTCTTAGAGACATTTGAGAGGTATGCATGTATGATGAAAACCTGAAGCACAAAATGACCGGCATGCAAACCTCAGGGTTTATTTGAAATTAAGTTATTAAGATATGAATCATGCCATCCTGAAGCTGTAAAACAAACTTTCCATACCTAAACCCTTTCCAAATGTAATCACAAACTGGGCACAGAGGAAATACAAGCCATTTGGTTGTGAAAATTAAGATTAAACATGGGGGGGTGACTATAGGCAAAGCAGAATGTCAAGACAAAGCAGGAGCAAAAAGAAGGGGTGAGAAGCTGCTCACCATTTACAGGGTCATCCTGCATTAAATCTTTGTGACATACAAGCAATCTAATGGAAATGCTGCTGTAGGCTTCTCAGCATTTTGTCAGCCCTTGTTTTATTGCATTTGTGGTGCACCCCTCTCTCCAGTACCTCTTAAATTACAGAGCTTAGAAACTGGAACAATCATTTCACAGCAGCCTGTTAGAAACAAAAAATCATTTGTACTTTTAGTCACAATCACCAGTAAGACTTGTTAAAATGCATTTCCCAGTCCCAGCATCCACATCTTTTATACTCACCCTTGTTGAAGATTGGGAGGTACAGTTTAACACCCACATCTTTTACATTCCTTGACCCCAGCACTACATGTGGCTTTGTAATTTGAAATGCTACAGGTAGACGTGAAAGCACAACCTGATTACACAGATTCTGCTCAGATATTTGAAGAGGGTGTGTATTCACCAATTAAATGCCAAGATACAATTGCATCCCCCTTGTTAATCACCAAGAGCCTAGAACACCCAAAGATCACTCTTTATGACCAAAAAGCTATGCAGGCAAAAGCAACGTATTCAAAGAAGAAGCCGCTCTTACTAAAGTGGGCTTTGATGACACTGCTCCTTTTCACATAGTTCATTAAGGGGCCTGGGCACTGTATGAGCATCCAAATCGAGAAGGCAGGTTTTGGCTGGCCAGGGCAGGAGAAAACAACGAAAAACACGGCAACTGTACCATGGAGCGAGAGTAAAACCCAACTTTATTAACCTCAAGCTAAAACAAGTTTACTAGTTAAGCACTTTCATCTGAATAATTACACAGATGAAAGCCCTTAACCAGTAAACTTATTTTACCTTTAGTTTAATAAATTGTACAGATGAAATCACTTAAGCAGAGCAATGGCTGCACAATGCTGAACAGCGGAACAGTGGGCTTAATCAACCACAAATGCAGAGCATTCCGCACAATCCGGAGAACTTGGCTGCCCAGGGTACGTGATGTTTGTGTATGTCTGTGAGTGTGAGCGTGCATGTGCGTGTCTGTGTGTGTGTGTGTGTGTGTGTGTGTGTGTGTGTGTGTGTGTGTGTGTGTGTGTGCGCACGTGTGTGCGTGCAAGCATGTATATATATGTGTGTGCGTGTGCGTGTTTGAGTGAGGGAGGTTCTGTGTCAGCATGATGCATGGGCTGCCAGTGTTAACTACCACTAATAAGTGCTGATTATAAGTAACAGTAGTTGATGCTGATTCATAGATATGCAAATTAGCTGAAAGCACAGTCTTTCCTCACTGCAGCGAATATGTTTTTAAATCTCAAAACACTGTAGTGCATAAATAGCCCCTTGTTTATCACAGCTCTTACTGCAGGCAGTGGGACTGTTTCTGAATTCTCAAGATAGTGTCTGATTCTAATTTATACTAATTTTTTAAACATTTAAAAATCATAGAAAATATTCATTTAGGAACTAATGAATTAGGAACATGCAAATCTGTTATACCAGATGCTTTCAGTTCATTGTGACATGGAAAACAAATGCATAATTAACAGTTCCAAACAAGTTTTTCAAAATCCTTAAAAATATGTGTGCAAAACATAAAGTATATCAGCTAGTAAACAAATGAGCATTTAAGCATTTAGTTGAATATTCCAATAAAATGAATGCAAAACAAAAAAAAAAAAGAACTGAAACAAAGAATGACCTGAAGCCTAAAACCTGTGCCACCATCCTTTGTTGTTGTGAGCTTAAGAGGTATGCACTCAGCAATCAAGCACCTTTTTATAACTGTAATCTTTCACATGAATTCTCAAAGAATGCCTGCTTCTCCTATTGAGCTGCCAAGAGCAGTAAACATTGTGAGATGCCAATTTTAGTTTTAAATACTCAGCTATTGCAAGTGGCAAGGTCAGCATGATGGCAGACTTACAGGTGCACTCATTTGTTTCAGAGGATGAAAGTTGTAGTGTCAAGTTCAAGAGCAAAAACATTTCATTTTTTAAATGTATTTCTTAAACTTTCACCAGCTGCTCTTCAATTATCCACTTATCTTTGCACTGGTAGTATGTAAACAGGGTCATTTAACTGAATAACCATTCAGGAAATGTACACGTGAATGAGACACATGCTGTATCATGTTTTCTTATCATATTAGGTAACTGCCAAGCAAATCTTTCATTATAACAACTCTTTAACTTATCATCTTTAATATAATGGATTTCATTATAAACCTCGGTTACTTAAACCTTTATTTGGGTTTATATATATATATATATATATATATATATATATATATATATAGCATAAGTGAAGAATATTGTTTATATTTTGCTGTATTTATCCTAAGGATTGGTATCAAATAAGGTGGGCACAAAACAGCACATTCCCCCAGCAGACGTATATAGGATCCAAACAGTATAACCCTGGCAAAATACAGAAATGTGTATAAACATGTACATTTTCCACAAAAAAGTAATGTCTCAGTGCAGTGGCTCACGAATATACAACTGTGCACAAGGTTTTAACAATACTCTCAAGCCAAAAAGTAAGGATCCACTTGTTCTAGATATGTTTCACTCTTATTAGGGCACATCAGTATAGCATAAGTGATCAACTGATGTGGCAATATGCATTCTTGACTTATTGTGAAGAAAATTTGCATGTCGTTCATAACGCCTCAAAAAGGAAAAGTTTATAAATATCTCTGTTGCTGTTACTGGCAGTGCACATGATTTGTTTTATTCCATGTTACAGTAAATTACACTCTGTGTGTGCGACTTGTTTTACTGAGGTTCAGAGTAACTGACTCTGAGGTGAATTCTAACGAGTATGTAGCAGTAAGTGACTTTTACAATAAATTTCACTGTATATGGTTACAAGCAATTAATGCTGGGGAAACTGGTACTGTATGACTGGTTTCAGTTACTGCTGCAGAAACACACTGTGCACTTACCTTTCACATATAGCCTCTTCAAATTCAACTGATATGCATGTCATGTTGTATGAAAGGATGGACACTAAGGAGGGAGAAAAGGACCTGTACCGACTGACTAAACAGAGGGACTGAGCTAGGAAAGATGTGCAGCAGGTAAGGGTGGTAAAGGATAATGAGGGAAACATACTCACAAGCGAGGAGGGTGTGTTGAACAGATGGAAAGAGTACTTTGAAGGGC
This sequence comes from Protopterus annectens, assembly GCF_019279795.1. Classification (NCBI taxonomy): domain Eukaryota; kingdom Metazoa; phylum Chordata; order Ceratodontiformes; family Protopteridae; genus Protopterus; species Protopterus annectens. Next base: position 1,620,431,643 of record NC_056741.1, read on the forward strand.
TGATGAATGAAGAGAATGAGAGAGAGAGAGAAAGTTGGATAATGTGGGGATAGTGAATCAGGAAATGCAATGGATTAGCAAGGAGGAAGTAAGGATAGCTATGAAGAGGATGAAGAATGGAAAGGCTGTAGGTCCAGATGACATACCTGTGGAAGCTTGGAGGTGTTTAGGAGAAATGGCAGTGGAATTTTTAACCAGATTGTTTAATGAAAAACAAATTTAATAGGGATTTATCGGATTATAAAGCAGGCAATCCCTTTCAGTATTCTAAGAATGTTACATTTCAGTAGAATAATGTTCAAGCAGTTAGACCCAAAAGGAAAAGGAAATCCATCCTCAAGAAATCTAAGGGGGATGGGTCGGGTGAAGATTTTTCCTCTTGTACTGACAAAGAAAATGAGGTTCTCCAAACATCACCAGTCTCTAAACGTAGTATGACTGATCAGTCCGAACAGTATGTTCAGAAAAGCCCTTTAGAGTTGGTAGGAAATGGAGGGAAGGGGGCATAAACATAGGGGACAATTTGGAAACAATGTTGTAACTGTTAGAACCCAAAGTGAAACCAACAATGTCATAAATATATCCACCACTGTTTTAACTGAGTATGAATATAAGCTTCTCAATAAAGGTTTGAATCATATTCCAACTTTTAATGTGTCTGAATATGATTTTGTGCAGAATTTACAGACTTTTTGTAGATTATTAAATCTTAGAGTCTTCTTTGGTGGTCAAGGACAACAAAATAGTTTAGAAGAAAGTCCATTTAGATTTCGTTCATCTAAATTTACTCCACCCATGAACAAATATGTGGATACTTTTCAAAAATGCGTACTTCAGGAACTTCATTTTGCTAATAAATGTGGATTTCATTTTTTGAAAGATAATTTAGATCAACAAGAAAGAGAGGTGGTGCTCCAATTAAAAGACAGGAGGGATCTGGTGATAATACAAGCAGACAATGGGGGTTCAATAGTAGTTATGGATTGGGCTGATTATGTGAAGGAAGGTATGAGACAACTTCATGATGTTAGGTTCTATACCCCTCTATTCATGGACCCCAGTCCTAAATTTAAGGCTGAGATTGATGAATTTCTTCAACAATTTCATTCACAGGTTGTCATAGATGATCAGACCCTACATTATCTTATGGTGGATGAACCTACGGTACCTTTTCTCTATCTTCATCCCAAGGTGCACAAGAGTCTTCATAATCCCCCGGGGAGACCTATTGTGTCAGATCATGGTTCACTTACGGAACCAATTTCCATGTTTCTTACTAAATATTTGAAACCCCTATGTAAGGGTGTAAGAGCTAGGATTAAAGACACAACGGAATTTCTCGATATCATTGAGAACTCAGAGTTGGAGGAGGGGTGGCTCTTGTGCACCTTGGATGTGACAGCATTATACACCAGTATCCCTCACTGGGCTGGGCTTATGGCGCTTGAGTTCTGGCTTATCACATTAAATTTATACAACACTGACTTTAATAACTTTCTCATGGGTTTGGTAGAATTAGTTTTGGCAAAGAATGTTTTTCTTTTCAATGGACAATACTATCTACAAATCAGAGGTACTGCTATGGGAGCTGCCTTTGCTCCCATATATGCGGATCTCTTCATGGGACTTGTGGAACATCAAGTTATATATGACAGGAGTCATAATCTTTATTTGCATGAGATAGATATTTGGCGTAAGTACCTGGATGACTGCTGGATGGCTTGGAAGTCAGATATGACTTATTTGAATGAATTTGTTGACTATCTCAATGAGAACAAATGGAGCATTATATTTACGGTGGCTGCAAACAAGAAATCTATTTCTTTTTTAGATGTGTTGGTTACAAAGGAGTCTGATGGAACATTAACTAGCATGGTATATAGAAAACCCCATAGTTCAAATTCTTTATTGCATGCCTCCAGCTGTCATCCAGGTCACATTACGCAGAATATCCCCAAGTCCCAATATATGAGGAATAAAAGAATTTGCTCTAATAAAGTAGAGCTTGAAATTTGTGATCATGATCTTACTAACAGATTTGTGGAACATGGCTATTTGGAAGAGCATTTGGTTGCAATCAAACATCTCGTGAACAGTATGCCCAGGGAACAGCTTATGACCTATGGCAAATCTAAGTCTAGGGGTGATTCCAAGATAAGGTTTACCACAACATATGGTAAAAATACTAAATTGTTGATTCAGGTTATTAATAAATATTGGGACATACTTTTTGCTGAGGAACATCTTGTTACCATTTAGATGATAGATGCAAATTCTCCTATAGAAAGGGAGTTACCTTAGGGGGCCATTTCAAGCATTATAAAAAAACTCCACCCATCCAATCTCATGAGAAAATACAAAAGACCTTGGAGGGATTCGCAGCCTATGGTTGTTATCCATGTGAACATTGTATCTTCTGTAGATATGTACTAAAAACTAAAGAATTCTCTAGTAAAAACACCTCTAAAGTCTTTGAAATCCGCACATTGTCCAACTGTAGCAGTTGTTGGGTAATATACCTTGCTGAGTGCCAATGTTCAGCTGTCTATATTAGCCAAACTTCTCGGCCATTTAAACCTAGAATTTCAGAACATTTGAGCAAAATACGCAACAAGGTAACAACCAATGCACTATATAAACATGTTCAGACTCACAATACAGCTAAATTTTCATTCCTGATTATTGATAGGATTGTTGATTCTAAAGTCTCTAAAAATAAGTGGCATGACATTCTTAATAAAAAAGAGAGATCTTGGATCATTAAATTAGGGGGTTTATTTCCCCCTGCTTTGAATGACCTTTTATAAATAATGATTTTTGTATATTTTATGAGAGGTAACATCTTATATCACTAAGCTCTTGTAACCTATATACTGACCAGTCGTTTTTTTCTATCTGTGTTTATACCATCAATTTTATATATTGATTTCATGATATTAGTGATATATGTGCACCTATATTTAGGTGGCTTCATAATGTACAATCGATTATTTTTATACAATACATTCGTACTCATTGTTTTGACTTCAGGGTCAGTCACAATCAGTTGATTATATTTGTATATCAACAATGTGATTAGATTTGTTATATTTTATTTTGTTATGCATTTATTATACTTCGTAAGGTTGTATATATATATATATATATATATATATATATATATATATATATATATATATATATATATATATATACATATATACACCTTTATACTTTTGGGTGTATATAATGCATGTTCACATTGTAATATAATTTTAATGTCTATTTTATATCCAGCTTTCGCATAATTGGTTTATACCTTTAATTTTTGAATTGTAATATCAAAAAACTTTTTTGATTGGTGGGTTTGAATTTAATCACATGTATTTATTTAAGGCTCTTGGATTAGTGTTTGTTACATTGAGAAAGGTCACTAGACTGAAACCAGTCTGTACATTGTAATAAATGTAATAAATGTTTGTTTCTTCGAATCTGCTGGTCCTTTTTTGTGGGGATAAAATTGATCAGTCACAGCATGAAATTATGGGAAAAAGTAGTAGAAGCTAGGTTAAGAAGGGAGGTGATGATTAGTGATCAGCAGTATGGTTTCATGCCAGGAAAGAGCACTACAGATGCGATGTTTCCTCCGACAGCGTTGATGGAGAAGTACAGAGAAGGTCAGAAGGAGTTGCATTGTGTCTTTGTGGGCTTAGCAAAAGCATATGACAGGGTGCCTAGAGAGGAGTTGTGGTATTATATGACGAAGTTGGGAGTGGCAGAGAAGTATGCAGGTGTGGTACAGGATGTGTACAAGGGTAGTGTGACAGCGGTGAGATCTGCAGTGGTAGTGACAGATGTGTTTAAGGTGGAGGTGGGATTACATCAAGGATCAGCTCTGAGCACTTTGTTATTTGCAGTGGTGATGGACAGGTTGACAGATGAGATCAGACAGGAGTCGCCGTGGACTATGATGTTTGCAGATGACATTATGATTTGTCGTGAGAGTAGGGAACAGGTTGAGGAGACCCTGGAGAGGTGGAGATATGCTCTAGAGAGGAGAAGAATGAAGGTCAGCAGGACTAAGACAGAATATATGTGTGTGAATGAGAGGGAGGATAGAGGAATGGTGAGGATGCAGGGAGTAGGTGAATGAGTTTAAATACTTGGGATCAACTGTTCAGAGTCATGGCGAGTCTGGAAGAGAGGTGAAGAAGAGTGTACAGGCAGGGTGGAGTAGGTAGAGAAGAGTGTCAGGAGTGATTTGTGACAGACGAGTACCAGTAAGAGTGAAAGGGAAGGTCTACAAGAGAGTAGTGAGACCAGTATTGTTATACTGGCTGGAGATAGAGGTATTGACAAAAAGGCAGGAGTCAGAGCTGGATGTGGCAGAATTAAAGATGTTAAGATTTGCACTGGGTGTGACAAGGTAGACAGGATTAGTAATAAGTATATTAGAGGGTCAGCCCAGGTTGGACGGTTTGGAGACAAAGCCAGAGAGGCGAGATTGTGTTTGTTTGGGCATGTGCTGAGGAGAGATGCTGAGTATATTGGGAAAAGGATGCTCAGGATGAAGCTGCCAGGTAAGAGGAAAAGAGGAAGGCCTAAGATAAGGTTTATGGATGTGGTGAGAGATGACATGCAGGTGGCTGGTGTGACAGAGCAAGATGCAGAGGACAAGAAGAAATGGAAACAGATGATCTGCTGTGGTGACCCTTAATGGGAACAGCTGAAAGAAAAAGAAGATGCATGTCATTTCATCCCTTTATCATAAAAAATGGAGCATCACCACCACTTTGCCTCATTAAACAGGACAATATGGCTTCCTGTTTCTCACATTCTGAATTTTCTTTTGGCTTGATAAATTTTCATACTATACTATCTTTAATACTGTTCTACTTTATTCCAATCCTATACTCTGGCATTATGCAACACTGGTAGCAGTAGAAAGGGATTAAAGTTGTTGAACTCAATGTTTATTCATGGTGAGTTAGTACTGTGGCATGGAGGATAAAGCCCTGACTATGGCCAAGGTGAATCAGGTTCAATTAGCTCTTTGGGTATCTGAAGGGCTTATAGAGAGGGATGGACATGCCTATCCCAGGAGGAGGAAATGTTCATGTTGGCACTCGCTGATGATAGGATTGGTCCACGAAGAGGAGAGAAGCCCTTGAATAATTCCAGAATGGGGGGGGGGGGTATAACATTAAAAAAAAAAAAACCTTCCCATAATGTAAACAGTTGCTGGCAAGATCCACCAGGACAGCAAAAGGTTTCACACTGGCCCTACTCTGAAAAAAATCTAAGTTAGCCTGGGGGATAAAAGTAGGGACTGATAGACCCAGTGATGGTCAGGGGCACAGGGGTAGAGACCATGAAGTATGAAGCAAGGGGGGAAGGAAACAAAAACAGAAAAAAGTTTCATATTATCAGCAGGATAATTTAATATTTGCTCCATAACAATATTGAGAAATTAAGGAGAAATGGAAAATAGCCTGGAAGATTTATTAAACAGCATTTTAAATGACAAACGGCTACACGAAGTAAGGGGTAGTGAATAGATTATATGATGTTCTCTTGAAATACATCTTAGATATGTTACACATTTTCAGAAATACCCATTGTTTACAGTTTTATAGCAATATTAACTTTATGAACAGATATTATCTAATGCAAGCTTTAGTGACACAGAGAGGCAAATAACTGGGAGTTTAATTGCTAATAGGAGGTAAGTATATGGATATGAATACACCATTCAACCTAATTGTTAAGTATCCAAACAAGGTATAACATATTTTAATGTGTTTCTTTTGCATTGCTTGTATTATTATTATTTCCCCATTCTCTTAGACCCATAATCATTTTTTATGCTGAGTAAAGAAATAGAGCACAAGGGTAAGTAAGAGACTGGGGTCCACAGATGTTCTATGTGCCTACACAATACTAACATTCAAGGATGTCACTGTATGAACAGCTAATTAGACATACAATAGGCATTGAAAAGCCTCTGTATACTGAGCAGAGGACCACATAAAAACAGAGACATACTGTGATAACAGCAGAAACAGCACTATGGTGCTCTACAACAGGAAGAGCACTAACCCAGTCAGTGCATGCTCACATGTGCTAGGAAGTGCCGCGTAAATGCATGTCATGATCATCTGATATGAGAAAGACAGACAAAACAATATGGGTGTGCACAGCAAAGTGCCAACCTAGCCATCTTACAAATGTGAAGGAAATGGATTAGACGGAAAATAAAGAAAGGGAAGAATGGCAAGCACAAAGAATGACACACAAAGGTCACCACAAGGTATGAATGCTGCAGGAGGAAGAGTAAATGTGGGTGGAAGAACCCCTTTTCCAAGGTGTACAAACATGGGTAGGTTGGTGCCAATACCTTGTTGTAGAGGGATAAAACCTAACTATGACCCAAGCAACCCATGTTGTCTGAGGTACTAGTAGGAAGGAATGGGAGTGCCCACCTCAGGGGGGGCACTCATCTTTGGAGCTCCATGAAGGAAGGCATGGTTCATACAGAGGAGTAGCCCTCTGGCAGAAGTAGATGAGTGTAGGGGATGGTCTGGATGGGAAACTAGGTGTAGGTCATAAAAGAAAAAAAAATTCTGGATAAAGCAGTGATGGTAAAACCTCTCCTCCCCCAGGATGCCTTTCCAGTCCACACTAGCCCTACCCCAGAATCAGAGTTGGGGTAAATGAGGGGCTGATAGACCCAGTGATGGGCAGGTGCCTTGGGATGCATGCCATAAAAATGATGCAAAAAAGATATCCAGAAAATGTAGATGGGGAATTCCTATATTTATTGGATTTTCCAGGAAAGTCCAGTCGAGCTGTTTAAGTATCTCTTTTTCAAAAGTCCCAAACATGTGCAATAAGAACAAATTATACAAAAAATAAAAGCTTCAGACATATACATAAGGAGAGCATTAGACAGGTACAAGTAAAGCAAATTCAAAGTCAGGTACACGTCAGGAATCATTTCTAATATGTACAAGCTATTATAAAGGATATTGGTGAGATATCGCTAAGTTTAGATAAGCATTAGTACACAGGTTATATCTTTCTACAGTATATTGGGCATGGTATAGCATTAAAAGTTTAAAGAGAGAGAGAGAACAGATTTTAAAAGGAATTAAAAAGGGTGAAATAGTGTGGTCCAATAGAAAGTATTGGTAGTATATATAGCTGAGGCCAGATACTATAATGATATGGTAAGGAAGAACCAGGTAAGAGATAAAGAGTAGGTAAAGTATGAAATAGTGCTATGATAGTGTGTTATGTAAACTAGCTTAGTTGTTTAGAAGGCTACAAATACAAGAAACGTCTAGCCAGCTATGAGCATGAGTACAGCCATGAGCTTTTTATGTATAGTTTCAGATGACTTTTGAAGGCATGGGGGGTTTTAGTTTGTCTCAGAGTTATAGGAATAATATTCTAGAGTTTGGCAGTACAGTTGGAGTATGCAGACTGAGTTAAAGAGGAACTTATCACCTGAAAATAAGGTATGACTTGGCCAGTAAAGTTGAACTAGATTATTCAGTGTAAGGTGATTGTCAGATGTATAGATGAGACTGTGAATATTGAGTAGTTAAGTTAGTTTGACAGTTCTATTCAGTCTACGTGTTTTAATAGCAGACAGTGGAGAGCCTGGTATGTATAATTCGCTGCAAATTTAACTTTTTTTATTGTACCACTGTTCTAGTTTGATTAGTTGTGAGATTTGCATGTTTGTAAGTATTGGAGGTATAAAGGAGGGTGGGTAACAAACAGGAAGAGGCAATACTTTTTCAGGCTGTGGATAAAAAGTTTCACCATATATAAGCTGCCTAGTTTTGATGAGTGATTTTATGCTTGTTTTATGTAAAGTTCAGTTTTAATCTGATCACCAGTTAGAATGCCAAGATGTTTGTTGTGGGGCACTATTTCTCTGGTAGTGTTTTGGCTGATGTTATGCAAAAGAAGACTTTACATGCCTGAGATGACATGGTCGACAGACCACGATGCTTTACCAGAGATGGCCTGCACCTGTCATGCCTGGGATTCCAGATACTGGCTAAGGATATCCACACCTCCAGGCTAGTTGCTCAGCATAATACGTCTGAGGTTATCCAAGTGCAACTAACTCTGGGCAAAACTGGAATCCAGGTTGTAGCTTGCTACAGATCCCCCACCATGCCCCAGGATTCCCACTCCTCTTTTCTTGATATACTGGACTCGTTGGTCAGACCCGACCATAAGCTAATCAATCTAGATATCCACATTCTGCCCCCCCCCCCCCATTAAGGAAACCATGGTAAAAAATTTCTCCAAAGCCAACTTCATGCTTCTTAAGACAGAAGTGGTGAACTTCATGACACCCATGCAGATGGACAATACAGCTACGACTGCTGAATCCTACACAAATGCACTCTATAGGCACTTAAACGAGTGTATGGATTGTGCTATCCCAAACAGAACCAAGATGCTATCCTCAAAAAAAAGGAAGCCAATCTGGTGGTCCCCTGCCATAAACAAACTCTACAACAGAAGGAAGAAATTGTTGCAAAAGAGAGTAAAATCCCATGAGTGGAGGAGCTCCCTGGTCAGCCTCAGTAAGAAGCTGAGATCCCTTATAAGATCCTCCAAAGCTAGCTACGAAAACAACATTGCCACTGATTCTAGGGACAACCACAAAGCATTCTATAGCTATGTCAAGAATCTCAATGGCAACACCCAGATCTGCTCTGAGTTACAGCACAGTGGCATGAAAATTACAGAACCAACTGATATTGCCAACATCCTGGCAGATAGTTTCAGTGCTAACTTTACCCCCTCTCACCCCCTAAAGGGCCCATATCTCTACAGGAAGAATGCAGAGTCCCTGTAATCACAACTATGCAGGTAAAAGCTGCACTCTCTAAAGCCAAAAACACAGCATCCATGGGTCTAGACAACATCCTAGGCTGTGTTTTACATGAACTTCAGAACAAACTGGCTCCCCACCTAAGCAACATGTTCAGTCATAGCCTCCCATCAGGCTTTGCGCCCACTGAATGGCACACAGCAAAAGTTATCCTACTCCACAAAGGGGAGCCACCACTGATCCCAGGAACTATCGCCCTATTAGCCTGACAAGCCTGGTCTGTAAGACCATGGGATGTATCATCATGGAACTCATAAACAAAGACATTGGTAACCTCTAAACTCTGGACCCCACCCAGTTCAGGTTTGTGAAAGGCAGATCATGCCTCCTGAACCTGATTGACTTCTTTGAAGCAGTCACCAATGCTGTAGATGAGGGTAAGGTGGTTCACACAGCCTATCTTGACCTCACCAAAGCTTTCAACACCATCCCCCACTCTGGAATTATAGCTAAACTTACTAAACTAGGTATAAATCCCTACATCACAAGATGGGTTGCCAACTGGCTCACTGACAGAACCCACACTGTAAAAGTTGCAGACTACAAATCTGACTTCAAACCAGTGACAAGTGGAGTACCACAGGGTTCAGTCCTGGGACCTCTCCTGCTTGGTATCTACTTCTCTGAAGTACAGGCTATCACAGAAGGCCTTTGGATAATGAAGTTTTCAGATGGCTGCAAACTAGGAGCCATAGTCGAACCCCAAATGATATGGACATCCTACAGAAGTGCCTCACTGAGACAGATGCCTGTTGGCAGTGCCATGGCCTCAAGCTCAATGCCAAAAAGTGCATTGTCATCCCCTTTGGTAAAAACTCTGTACCCATGAACTGCCACATAGGCGGCAGTCTACTTAATGCTGAATGTGTGATAAGAGACCTTGGGACCCAGGTGGACAGTAGTCTCTCCTTTGATAATCACATCGCCACAGTAGTCAGGAAATCCTTCTACATGGCACACCTCATCACAAAAGGGTACTCAACCAGGAAAAAAGAGGTCATTGTTTCCCTCTACTCCACACTCATTAGACCCATTATAGAGTACAATGCCTCTTTTAGAATGCACCTCACAAGACATCTGCAGCAACTGGAAAGGCCACAGAAGTACCTCACAAAGAGGATTACTGGCCTCAAACAGATGCCCTACACTGACTGTCTCAAAAAACTCCAGCTTTACTCCGTAGCATATCGCTTACTCCGAGGTGATCTCTGCCTAACATATAAAGCAATGTCAAACCCAGAGCTGTTGGACATGCTACACCTAAAGAAATCCCAATCCCTCTGAGCTACATGCTGTAGGGACCTAAACCTTGTCACTACAATAAACAGGACTTGCTGGAGGGATAGATTCCTGTCCCAGAGACTTCCCATACTCCGGAACAAGCTACCCATCTATGTCAAGCAAAGTTCCTCATTAGCACTCTTCAAGAAAAATCTTGATGAGTGGATGGGAAATAGGAAATACACCCTGGGGATCACTTCTGTGGCTCTGCTCGACAAAGGCGTAGGAAAATAACATTCTTTGGTGGCATAGGCTTACTTAGGCCCTTGGGCCGGTAGCCTAGTACCTACCTATGAACCTATGAGAAAAGTGTTTTGGGGGGAATAGCGTTGACTTACTTTTATTGGGGTTTAAAAGGAAATGGGAGTTAATTAACCAGCTTTCTACTACAGGGAAGGATCTCTGAGTTTGTTGTTGCAGATCAGCTATGTTTTGGGATGAGCAGATAAGGTTTGACTCATTCACATACTGCACAATAGTAACATGCCAGGTATACTTATGGAGGTCATTGTTGAAAATGTTGCATACAAAAAAATGGGCCAAGTGTTGATCAATGAGACTCTCATGGGAAATGGTAAAAAGAAGAAATGTTAAATTGCCATTTTACTTGCCTACATTCTGTTAGTTAAGTGGCTGTGGAACCAGCGGCATGATGGCTTGTTGAGGCCACATGAAGGGACACACTGAAAAAGCTTTTGGTGCGATATGATATTAAAAACCTTGAAGTGGTCAAAAAAGAGTGAGTACACTAGGTGGCCTTCATTTCTGTGGTGATTAAAAATATTACTGAAGCTTAACAGAGCTGTATTGTTCATCTGCTGTGGGCAAAAGTAAGCAAAAGGGGAAAGTAAGGAGAGCTAACTGTGGATGTGCTAGGAAACAAAGAGAGAAGAGAAGAGAAGAGAAGGGAAGGGAAGGGAAGAGAAGGAAAGAGGAGAGAAGAGAAGGGAAGGGAAGGGAAGAGAAGAGGAGAGAAGAGAAGAGAAGAGAAGAGAAGAGGAGAGGAGAGAAGAGAAGGAAGAGAAGAGGAGAGAAGAGAAGAGAAGAGAAGAGAAGAGAAGAGGAGAGAAGAGAAGGAGAAGAGAAGAGAAGAGAAGGAAGGAAGAGAAGAGAAGAGAAGAGAAGGAAGAGAAGAGAAGAGAAGAGAAGAGAAGAGAAGAGAAGAGGAGAGAAGAGAAGAGAAGAGAAGAGAAGAGAAGAGAAGAGAGGAGAGAAGGGAAGAGAGAAGAGAAGAGAAGAGAAGAGAAGAGAAGAGAAGAGAAGAGAAGAGAAGAGAAGAGAAGAGAAGAGAAGAGAAGAGAGAGAGAGAAGAGAAGAGAAGAGAAGAGAAGAGAGAGAAGAGAAGAGAAGAGAAGAGAAGAGAAGAGAAGAGAAGAGAAGAGAAGAGAAGAGAAGAGAAGAGAAGAGAAGAGAAGAGGAAGAGAAGAGAAGGAAGAGAAGAGAAGAGAAGAGAAGAGAAGAGAAGAGAAGAGAAGAGGAGAGAGAAGAGAAGAGAAGAGAAGAGAAGAGAAGAGAAGAGAAGAGAAGAGAAGAGAAGAGAAGAGAAGAGAAGAGAAGAGAAGAGAAGAGAAGAGAAGAGAAGAGAAGAGAAGAGAAGAGGAGAGAAGAATACAACACAGATACAAACAAATGAAGTGGTTTATGCACAAAATGTGGGCAGGACAGTGGATAGACACAGCTACCCTAACACCAGGATGGGTTTAGTGTGGAATCTGGCATGACTCAATTTCAGAAAAGCCCAGGAGACAACAAAGCAAGGTACCACACACTTGGGGGGCTAATGGTGTAAGTTGGTTGCTCCTCTAGCAGCCTGATGGATAGGGACTACTGGGCATGCATCTCTACTAACTGTAACAGAAGATGAACCATGTTGCCAAGACTGACATCTGGTTGCCAACACATCTCAGCAGCCAATATTTTTTTGTAACTGGTGGCAAATGACTGAGACAGATATCTCCAGTTCACTCTGCCATCACAAGAAGCTGGCACATAGGGCAACAGTGACATCTCCATGTCACTTCTAGCAGGGGAACTATCATCCCCTGCTTCTGAGGCAGATGTGGTAGCTACTGGAAGTGCGGTTTCAGAGGTATCACCCAGCACAGACTGAAATTACCCCATCCTCATCTCCAGTTATTCCACAACTGGACCTGAAGAAGTAAACATTATTACACACATGCTACAAACGGCTCTCTATCAAAATGTTTACACTCAAAATGCTGAGTACTGACAAGGCAAAAATAAGGAAGAAAAACACAGGAAAAGAGTGAATGTCAAATATCTTCTCCTTTAAACTTCCTTTGTGGGGGGGGGCAAGCATCCACACCTCTCAAGCTAATATATATGTATAACAACTCCACAATCACCATACCTCTGAGAAAAGGGAATATTCCAGGAAAAATGGCATCTCAGACTCGGTATATGTAGGTCCGATCTTTTGGCCATTCAGTCTCCATATTTCAGGACTTTATCTAGTGTATCCCAACATTTCAAATGGTTACCCTACAAATATACTCATAGTTATACAGTGAACTGCCACAGATGTCATACACACTCCATGGCCAATCAGGTGCTCCTTTTGGTCCCCAACCATATTCAGGTGCTGCTCCTCCACTGCTGGAAAACAACTACATACTCTTTTAATATATTTTATAGAGATGATTATGACCCATCTAAGCAACACCAGATGCAAAAAATCAGAAGTACCCAAAATAAACATCTTTTAATCCATCCAATAGCCAAGTACAATTTTATTGGCATTAACAAACCACCACTGGTCTCTATATTAGTATACATATCTATGTAAGCTCTTGGACATTAAGGAGAAATATTGGATAATATATAGAGGCTCTATTTTTTGTCCCAGATTGAATTAACATTTGTGAGTTTTATTGTAGTATGTTACAACAGCATGTTGAACATAATAGGTAATTTCAAACAGTTTGGGGTAGCCCTGTTTATTTTTGTACTCTTTATTACATAAATAAGGGTGTATTTTGAATAGTACATAATATTTTGTTTGTTTTATTTGATATTTTCCTTCTTGACTCCATATATGACACGCTGCTTCTTTACAAATAAAACACCACAAATACCGAGTCATGTCATCATCACTTGAATGTAGAATTTTTTTCTTGGGTTGTAAATATGTGTTCCTCAAGGCAAATATTGACTTTGCATTTTGGTTTTATCCTTCCCATAAACTTTGCATTTTGGTTTTATCCTTCCTGTGTCATCCTTTGGGTGCTTTGTCAAGTTGTTTCAAATAGTGACCTATGATTGTTTAAATTATTTTAGTATCTGACTTTTATAATCACATGATTGTAGTCATATGAGGATTTCTCCCCTAAATCCATGTGATCTGTGGTTGTTAATTAGCACTGATAAAGCTGCAGGTTAGCACATTGAAACCAGAATGTAGTTCTTTTCCCTGCCTTAAAGCTCTTTCAGACTTTGTAACTTTATGCTGACTTTTTTTGGATATGTTTATGGTTTACAATAGCAAAGGTTGCAGTGTAGAGTTTTTGAGGCCACTGGACTATGACACAAGGAAAAGAGCTTCTGAAATTTAGTTGCAAAATTATAAAGAAGCAATGCCCTCAGTTAAAACCTATGTAAGGCAGTTTCCAAGAATTAAATTTAATTTAATGAAATATATTGTTTCCTTCACTTCTGCAACAGTGTTCTGTACTGTACTGTAGTGTTGAATCTGCTAGAGGGAAACCCCCACCACACCACATGCCTTATACTGCTGATAGTTAAGTTAACACTTAAGCATATTTTACTCTTGCAGTGTAAAATTTCTCTGGAAATGCAATAAAAGCCAATAATAATAAAATTAAATGTTATAACTTATGTCAAGTATTTAGAGTTCAAAGACCTTGTCTTTGTTTCCATAAACATTTTACCTTATTAATTGTTTTTGGTGAAACAAACATCTGTGGTGTGGTGTAAGTGCATTCCACTAAAGTACCTGATTGTCCCTCCCCTCATCTCAGTTGTTCTCCAGCTACTTTAGCCTCATTTCAAGCCAAAGTCATTGCAATACTGTCTGTTGCAGTTAACTTGAATGTTGTCAGTAATCTAGCAGCTTGTTTTACTGTCCTTAAAATTATCAGGACTTGTCTTACCTCCTGCCTCAGTGCAATTTTATAGACTGCTTTCCTAGTACTTACTCCACTGTGGGTCAACATGCTATACTCAGCCCTCGCTATGCTTAGGTCTCACTACTCTCCCATACTTTACCCCCATTCCCACCCACCCAACTACATCTAAAATTATACCTCACTTACTCTGCCTCCTCTACTCATTCTCCTTTCCTGTGCTTAACTGCAATATCCAACCACAAACTGTTCTAAATTCATATCAAATCTCAATCTGCTTCCTCCCCATCAAAACTTACCTATTCTCCACACTATCACTGCTCATTACCTCATCTCACCACACTACAAGATTTTTACAACACTAACCATGCATTTCCCTCCTATATCACCTTATTTATCCTCCTACTCTCATTCCTAGCATCTCCACCAGTAGTAATAATAATAATAATAATAATAATTATAATAATAATAAATAAGGACATCTCAACCATTACTTCATCCTCACCTATCAACAATCTTCCCACTAGCTAATCAAAAATCTCTTCAAGCTTATTTCCCATAACTCCATTCCATTGTTGTAGCTCCAAAATACTAAAAAATGTCAGTCTCAATGTCAATGTAATACTTCTATCTATTTCTCCCAGAAATTCCATAATAAACAAACCATCTTTCTCCACCATACATCAGTGTGGTGACATCCACCCAAACTAAGTTCCCAACCAAGCCTTAAACCAAAGAATACACACTAAAATTTTAAAGATAGTCACTCTAAACCTTAGAAGCCTATGCAACAAAATGACAGATTTTCATGCCTGGATAGCTCAATACAACTCAGACATTCTACCCACAACAGAGGCATGGCTAAAGCCCGAAACAAAAGATGCTGAAATACTACCCCTTGGTTGTGATATTATTAGACTTGACAAAAACATACAAATACAAGTGGAATAGCTATAATCTTCCAAATATGCTCACAGTAACTCCCTATACAGGAATAATCCCACATTTTGGAAAAGCAGAAATCTTAATCTCATTCCTAAACCTTAATACAGCCAAGAGCATATGCATTACCATGCTATATATGCCTCCAGGAGAGAACATCCCAATACTAGAAAACATACCATCCTGGATAGCAGATACAATAACAAATGAAATTATCCTCGGTGATATAAACATTTACTGGCAGTCTTTATCCACAAATTCAGTAATCAACAGCATGAACCTCTTTGGATTTGCTCAACTTATTAAAACATCAACAAGATATGGCAAAAATAACCCCAGCAATCTATCCTGGACTTGATTCTGGTTACCATCCCATCTAATTTTACCTCCTCAGTTACTCTCCCAATACACTGAGTGACCACCTGCCAGCTTATGCCCACAGAAGTATTACACAACTAACAAAGGAACATAATCTCAAAACTACCAGTAGTCTCTACAGTTTCTCCAAGGAGCCTTTCAATGAAGCTCTTAAAGCAGTAAACTGTTCCATCCTAAAAAAGACCCCCCTTAAAAGATGCAGTTAAACACTTCACTGCAGCATTTCAAAATATTCTTAACACCTTAGCCCAACAGAGTACAAAAAGAATTAAAAACAGCCATACCCCATGACTCACCAAACAATGCAAACTCCTTATGAAAGACAAAGGCAAAGCATTAATTATCTGGTAAAAGAATAAAAATTACAAAAATTGGCAACTATTCAGACAGCTACAAAACCAAGTCAAACAATTTAATAGAGATAAAAAGTCTTACTATACTCACAAGATAGCCATAAAAGCAACCCTAAAAAATTCTAGTCTTCCATATCATCTCTCATCAACCCAGGTCCAAAAAAGGATCCTAGCCCATACTCTGACATTCCCTGTCTTCAAACAGCTACTTATTTCAATTCATACTTCATAGAATGAATAGCCAACTTATCCTTAAACTCATCTAACACACCCCCTTCCACATACCTAGCTTCAAAGCTGCTTCAAAACCCAGCTACTGGGGATGCACAAGCCACTGCATTTATTTGTGCCAGTCCCAAGCCCAGATAAATGGGGAGAGTGTTACATCAGGAGGGGCATCCAGTGTAAAACCTCTGCCAAATAACATATGCAGACACAAATAAAAATGTCCATACTGGATCGGTCAAGGCCCGTATTAACAATGACCACCACCAGTACTGTTAGCCAACAGGGTGCTGGCAGAAATTGGGCTACTGTTGGCCAAAGGAGAAGAAGAGGGGGAAGGCATGCCTGAAAGCAGAAAGAGAGGAGGAAGGTTAAGAGTATAGTAGTGAGGGTAGGAACTTTGAATGTTGGCAGTATGACTGGTATAGGGAGAGAGCTAGCTGATATGATGGAGAGAAGGAAGGTTGATATATTGTGTGTGCAAGAGACCAGATGGAAAGGGAGTAAGGCCAGGTCTATAGGAGGCCAGGTGTATAGTAGGTGGGTTCAAAATGTTCTATCATGGTGTGAATGGGAGGGGAAATGGGGTAGGGGTTATCCTGAAGGAACAGTATGCCAAGAGTATTTTGGAGGTGAAAAGAGTGTCAGATAGAGTGATGTTTATGAAGCTGGAAATTGATGGTGCAATGATGAATGTTGTTAGTGCATATGCTCCGCAAGTTTGGTGTGCAATGGATGAGAAAGAGAAATTTTGGAGTGAGTTGGATGAAGTGGTGGTGAGTGTACCCAAGGGTGAGAGACTGGTGATTGGACTGGATTTCAATGGGCATGTTGGTGAAGGGAACAGAGGGGATGAGAAAGTGATGGGCAGGTATGATGTTAAGGAGAAGAATGCAGAAGGTCAGATGGTAGTGGATTTTGTGAAAAGGATGGACATGGCTGTGGTGAATACGTATTTTAAGAAGAGAGAGGAGCATAGGGTGGTGTACAAGAGTAGAGGAAGATGCACACCGGTGGATTATATTCTATGCAGGAGGGCCAGTCTGAAGGAGATTGGAGACTGTAAAGTGATGACAGGGGAAAGTGTAGTTAGGCAGCATAGAATGGTGGTCTGTAGGATGACGTTGGTGATCAAGAAGAGGAGGACAAGTGCAAGAGCAGTGCCAAGGATCAAATGGTGGAAGCTAGAAAAGGGTAACTGTGAGGTGGAGTTCAGGGAAGATTTAAAATAGGCTCTGGGGGGCAGTGAATAGTTACCAAATAGCTGGGTAACTACAGCAGAGATGGTAAGGGAGACAGCTAGAAAGGTGCTTGGTGTTACATCTGGACAGAAGAAGGAGGACAAGGAGACCTGCTGGTGGAATGAGGAAGTACAAGAGAGTATACAGAGGAAGAGGCTGGTGAAGAAGAAGTGGATTGCCAGAGAGATGAAGAAAGTAAACAGGAGTATAAGGAGATGAGGAGCATGGCAAAGAGAAAAGGGTGAAGGCTAAGGATAAGGCATATGGAAAGTTGTATGAAAGGTTGGACACTAAAAAGGGTGAAAAGGACCTGTACCTATTGGCTAGACAGAGGGACAGAGCTGGGAAAGATGTGCAGCAGATAAGGGTGATAAAGGATGGTGAGGAAAATGTACTCACAAGCGAGGAGAGTGTGTTGAGCAGATGGAAGGAGTACTTTGAGGGACTGATAAAAGAAGCACTGAGCTGAGCTGATCGAAGGAAGGACACTGAGGAAACTCGGAGCTATAATATATAACATTAAGTATCCTGTTTTTTGTTTATTTTGTTCTTTATTTCTTTGTTATTTATAGCACTTTGTGTACTGTGTATTTTTCTAGCTAGTTTCACTGTGTGTGAGGTATTAACTGGAAATTGTCCACTTTTATTAAGCATCTGTTGGGTTGTTTGTTTCTGATAACTTGTTGCAGTTAAACTCTTTTTCTAGAGGCTCCTTTAGCTGTTTAAAACTTTCATTTAAAGGCTCACTGTTGCTTTTCAGCTGTGAGAAACATTTCTGCAGTTTGTTCTAAGTAGTGGGGATATTTGTAGCATTTCCATATTCAGGCTTGTATTTGGGCCTAGTGTTTGTGGAGGCTGTGTGTCTGAGCACATATTCAGGGACATCTTGGTTTAGCCAAAGCCATCAGGCATTTCAGTGAGACAGAATTGTTTGAGGTCATTGGCTGACTGAGGTCACCTGGACTACAGCTTAGACTAAGCACCTCATTGGTTCTTTTGAGATTTCTTTCTTAAAAGCTGTCTCAGGTTTCAACTTTCTGTTACCTAAGAAGTTCAGTTGTGAGTGTTCTGCCATTTCACACTGAGCTGATCGAAGGAAGGACACTGAGGAAACTCAGAGCTATAATATATAACATTAAGTATCCTGTTTTTGTTTATTTTGTTCTTTATTTCTTTGTTATTTATAGCACTTTGTGTACTGTGTATTTTTCTAGCTAGTTTCACTGTGTGTGAGGTATTAACTGGAAATTGTCCACTTTTATTAAGCATCTGTTGGGTTGTTTGTTTCTGATAACTTGTTGCAGTTAAACTCTTTTTCCAGAGGCTCCTTTAGCTGTTTAAAACTTTCATTTAAAGGCTCACTGCTGCTTTTCAGCTGTGAGAAACATTTCTGCAGTTTGTTCTAAGTAGTGGGGATATTTGTAGCATTTCCATATTCAGGCTTGTATTTGAGCCTAGTGTTTGTGGAGGTTGTGTGTCTGAGCACATATTCAGGGACATCTTGGTTTAGCCAAAGCCATCAGGCATTTCAGTGAGAGAGAATTGTTTGAGGTCATTGGCTGACTGAGGTCACCTGGACTACAGCTTAGACTAAGCACCTCATTGGTTCTTTTGAGATTTCTTTCTTAAAAGATGTCTCAGGTTTCAACTTTCTGTTACCTAAGAAGTTCAGTTGTGAGTGTTCTGCCATTTCACACTGAGCTGATCGAAGGAAGGACACTGAGGAAACTCGGAGCTATAATATATAACATTAAGTATCCTGTTTTTTGTTTATTTTGTTCTTTATTTCTTTGTTATTTATAGCACTTTGTGTACTGTGTATTTTTCTAGCTAGTTTCACTGTGTGTGAGGTATTAACTGGAAATTGTCCACTTTTATTAAGCATCTGTTGGGTTGTTTGTTTCTGATAACTTGTTGCAGTTAAACTCTTTTTTCTAGAGGCTCCTTTAGCTGTTTAAAACTTTCATTTAAAGGCTCACTGTTGCTTTTCAGCTGTGAGAAACATTTCTGCAGTTTGTTTCCCACCCTCCCTCTCTGTTGGTATAGTGTTTTTATAGTTGGTGGCTTTGCAGTTGCCCACCCCTAGTGTAAATTTGATCTGGGACCCTCCTCCCAGTCTCGTGTCATTACCTCATTCTACCCAGTACAGGGAGAACATTTGAGAAGGCCAATCAGCTTAGTTTCTGCTACTCCTTTCTCTCTTTCCTTTCCCTCTTTCCACTTAAAAAAAATAAATAAATAAAAATTGATCTGCTTTTACTGTATTTGTGTTTCTTCCTACTTTATTTTGCTTTTGCATCATCTTAAAAGTACTCAATTGTATTTATTACTGCTTGGTGTAACTCATTCTAAGCCTTTTAGTTTAAGCACTTGGGCTTCAGACCAGTTGTTTTACATTAAGAAGGTTTGTGGTCTGCACTGTAGTGGCAGAACAGGTAGCTTACATCCTTCTAAGTTGGGAACTGCTGACTGAGGGCTCAGTGTCTGTTATTCTAAAAGTGTATTAATTCTGGTTTAAGCACTTGGGCTTCAGGACAGTTATTTTACATTAAGAGCGTTCGTGGTCTGCACTCTTGTGGGAGTAGAGGCTGGACTCTGCCCTTCTGAGCTGGGAATTTCTAGTTAAAGGCTTATAGTGCCTGCATATTTGAACTGCTTCTTACTGAAATTGGTACACCTTGTTTGCTGTAGCATAGACTAGATCAGGCCTGCTGAATCTAGCTTTGTTTGTATAACTTGAGCACTAATCCAGGCATTCTTTAAAGTATTCAATTGTATTTATTACTGCTTGGTAGTAACTTGATTAAAGTGTAGCTATCATTCTAAGTCTTTTGGATTAAGCACTTGGGCTTCAGACCAGTTATTTTACATTAGGAAGGTTTGTGGCCTGCACTGTGGTGGCAGGACAGGTAGCTTACATCCTTCTAAGTTGGGAACTGCTGATTGAGGGCTCAGTGTCTGTTATTCTAAAAGTGTATTAGTTCTGGTTTAAGCACTTGGGCTTCAGGCCAGTTATTTTACATTAAGAAGGTTCATGGTCTGCACTCTTGTGGGAGGAGAGGCTGGACTCTGCCCTTCTGAGCTGGGAATTTCTGGTTAAAGGCTTATAGTGCCTGCATATTTGAACTGTTTCTTATTGAAATTGGTACACCTTGTTTGTTGTAGCATAGACTAGATCCAGGCCTGCTGAATCTAGCTTTGTTTGTATGCTTGTTGTTTGTTTGCTTGTTATTTCCCTGAAATGCTAATTCCACCTAAAACGCGGCTTTTCAGCATTTCTGTGGATCCCTAGTGATATCTACATTGCTTACTGTACTTATTTCCTTGTTTCACTTGAAAGAAAGTTACTGTTTGTCATTTTTGCATTTAAGTTACCTGTAACACATTGCATTTAAGTTACCTGGCACTTGCTCACTAAGTCAGCACTAAAAAATTAAAAGCACTACACCCTCACAAACTCCCCTTGAGTACCTTGTTCCCCATTGGCCCTTTTTTCAATTATAAAGGAATTCCCAATACTATTCTAGCATGTCCAAAGGTCAGTTGTCAATCTTCTCTCCGGTCCAGCTGGTGAATCTGGGAATCTTGAGGCAATGTTACAACTGCCTCATGTACACAGACAACCCTCTCCTCCTCCCAACAAATTCCAACACATGTGAGAGATGCAATCATATAGCCAAACTGGAGGCTAAGCTCTCTCAACTCAGTACTGGCATAACCAGTCAGGAGGAGAAGGAAACCACACTCACTACAATTCCAGTCTCACATAGACCTACCACGACAGCAAACCAAACACATAAACACACAAAAACATACTCAGAGGCTCTAAATAAAAATCTGCCTAAGCAGCAGAGACCTCCAAAGCAAACACCCAAGCAACCGCTACCCCAAAACAAAACACATGCAACACGTAGCTCACAAAGCCAGTGTGCCAAACAGTCACAGCCTTAAGGCTAAATAACACACCTGATACACTTGTAATAGGTGACTCTATCGTCAGGCACACTGACGTCCCGCTCACCAGGCTGAACAAGGAGAAGGTCATGGTGAGCTGCCTGTCGGGCGCTAGGATCCGCCACATAAGACAAGCACTCAGGTCACTCCAAGGCAAGTACAAATATGACTCAGTCATTGTCCATGCTGATGTGAATGGCCTGAGACGTACCTACCTGGACTACATGAAAAAAGACATAGAGGAGCTCTCTGAGCATGTAGCCCAGGCCGGTATGACCCTGACCTTGAGTAGCATCTTACCCTCACCAAGAATGATGCCACAATATGAAGACAAGATGATCAATTTCAACAATTGGCTTAAGTATTGGTGTCATTCAAAGGGGATCCAATGCCTGTCAGCCTGGGATGACATGCTCGACAAGCCATGATGCTTCACTAGGGATGGCTTGCACCTGTCACCCCTGGGCTTTCGGATATTGGTAAAGGCTCTTGCTACCCCCATAGTGCCTTTTTTAGGCAAGGCTCAAAAGACAAACCCACCTCCATAGGTATCACAAGGGATAAGAAACTAAGAGTAATGCTACTCAATGCCAGAAGTCTAAACCTCAAGATGCAAGCACTCGAAACTCTCCTTAGCATGGAGAACATCGATATTTGTGCAGTAACAGAAACCTGGTTCAAGGCTCCCAAGAGCACCCCAGTACCACCAGGTTATACCTCATACCATGCTTTTCGGCCCCAAACCTTGGACCGAACCACAAAAGGAGGGGGAGTATCAATATTCGTCAAAGATACCCACACCTCCAGGTTGGTGGCACAGCACGAAGCATCAGAGACTATCCATGTGCAACTAACAGTGGGTAAAACTGCCTTCCAGTTTATAGCCTGTTACAGACCACCCTCCCAAACCCAGGAATCCCACTCGGCCTTCCTGAGAACACTGGAAAATATGAAGGTCTCTCCAAACACCATTATATTGGGCGACTTCAACTACCCAAACATAGACTGGGAGCATTACTCTAGCTCCAACACCCTAGCCCAAAGGTTCCTAGAATTTATAAACACAAATGCTATGGAACAACTTGTTACCACTCCCACAAGAGGGGAAAACATACTGGACCTGATCATCACCAACATGGGGACTCTATGCTCCAGACCAGAAGTGTATCCCTCACTGGTAAGATCAGACCATAAACTAATCTCACTGGATAGTCACATCCCGACCCCACCCCCTGCCCAAAAAACCACAGTGAAAAACTTCTCTAAAGCAAATTTCACACTCCTCAAAACCGAGGTGGAATCCTTCAAAGCCCCCGGGCCTGTGGAAAATACGTCCCAGACCGCAGAATCCTTTATAGACACATTCTATGAACACCTTCAGGAATGCATGGATCATGCAATCCCAAAATAAAACCAAGACCCAATCCTCCAAAGGCAGACGTTCTGTCTGGTGGACCCCAGCCATAAACAAACTATACAATAGAAGGAGGAAGCTACTACATGATAGAGCAAAATCCCAAAAAGGGAAGGCATCTCTGATCAGTATTAGCAAAAAACTACGGGCACTCATAAAATCGTCTAAGGCCAGCTTCGAGAGAAAAATTGCACAGGACACTAAGGATAATCACAAGGCTTTCTTTAGTTATGTTAGGAACCTGGGTGGGAATTCCCAGATATGCTCAGAATTAGTCCAAAATGACAAAAAATACACCGAACCCACAGACATTGCCAACATCCTAGCTGACAGGTTCAGTGCAAACTCCCCCTCCCCACCAAAAGGGCAAATATCTATCCCAGCAGAGTGCTGCCCCCTAACATCTCAGATGCTCAGGTAAGAGCCGCCCTCTCCAAAGCAAAAAACACATCATCAATGGGACCAGACGGTGTCCCGGGCTGTGTCCTACATGAACTCCAAGAAGAGCTAAACCCAAACATAAAACTACTGTTCAATCTCAGCCTTACTACAGGATATGTACCCAAAGAGTGGCATACAGCAACAGTGGTCCCTCTCCACAAAGGTGGTGCCTCAACGGATCCTGGAAACTATCGCCCTATAAGCCTGACTAGCTTGGTCTGCAAAGCTATAGAAAGGATCATCATGGACCTCATAAATAAAGATATTGGGGACCTATAGACACTGGATCCTGCCCAGTTCGGCTTTGTTAATGGCAGATCTTGCCTCTTAAACCTGGTAGATTTATTTGAAACAGTCACCAAGGCCATTGACGAGGGGAAGGTGGTCCACACAGCCTACCTGTACCTCGCAAAAGCCTTCGATACAATACCCCACTCGGGCATTATAGATAAGCTCACCAGCTTAAATATAAACCCCTATGTCACTAGATGGGTTGCAAACTGGCTCAAGGACAGAACCCACATGGTTAGAATTGCTGGAGCCATGTCAGACTCCAAACCAGTTACAAGTGGCATCCCACAAGGCTCAGTCCTGGGACCTCTCTTGTTCGGTATATATTTCTCGGAGGTACAGGCCAACACAGAAGGACTGTGGCTGACCAAGTTCGCAGATGACTGCATACTGGGTGCCATAATCGACTCTCCAGCTGACACAAGCATCCTCCAAAAGGGCCTCATAGAAACAGACAACTGGTGCCAGAGCCATGGCCTCAAGCTAAACACCAAAAAGTGTATAGTCATCCCCTTTGGCAAAAACAAAGTGCCCACAAATTACCACATAGGTGGTACTCCATTAAGTACAGAAGAAATAATTAGGGACCTGGGGACCCAAGTTGATAGCAATCTCTCATTTGACAACCACGTGGCCAAAGTGGTTAGAAAAACATTTTATATAGCCCACCTAATCTTGAAGGGATTCACATCTAGATCAGGGGAGGTCATCGTGCCTCTTTACTCATCCCTCATCAGGCCCATAATTGAGTACAATGCCCCTTTTGGGATGTACCTTACCAGACACCTGCAGCAACTAGAAAGACCCCAAAAGTACCTCACCAAGACGATCAAAGGGCTCAAACAGATGCCATATGGTGCCCGGTTAAAGAAACTCCAGCTCTACTCAGTGGCATACTGCCTGCTCAGAGGCGATCTGTGCCTGACGTATAAAGCCATGTCCAACCCGGAATTAATGGACATGCTGCACCTCAGAAAATCTAAATCCCATCGAGCTACTCGCTTGAGAGACTTGAACTTCAGCACTGAAATAAATAGGACATGCTGGAGGGACAGATTCATAACCCAGAGGCTCCCTTCACTCTGGAATAAAATCCCAGTCCAGGTTAGGCAGAGTCCCTCATTGACTCTCTTCAAGAGGAATCTTGATGAGTGGATGGGAGATCGTAGGTTTACCCCGGGTATCACTTCTGTGTCACTGTTAGACAGAGGCACAGTATACTAACCTCGAAAAAGGGCATAGCAAAATTAATTTAAAATGGGTGCCGAAAGCCAAACACACTCTGGCTAGGCTTATAAATGCCCTAGGGCAGATAGCCTAGTATGAACCTATGAACATATGAGCCTAAGAGAATGAGAGGGAGAGAAGGCTGGATGATGTAGGGATAGTGAATCAGGAAGTGAAACAGATTAGCAAGGAGGAAGTAAGAACAGCTATGAAGAGGATGAAGAATGGAAAGGGTGTTGGTCTAGATGACATACCAGTGGAAGCATGGAGGTGCTTAGGAGAAATGGCAGTGGAGTTTTTAACCAGATTGTTTAATGAAATCTTGGAAAGTCAAAGGATGCCTGAGGAGTGGAGAAAAAGTGTTTTGGTACCTATTTTTAAGAATAGTCTCCAGAGCCATGGACAAGGGTAAGGTGGCCCACACAGCCTATCTAGACCTTGCCAAGGCTTTGACACCATACCCCACTCTGGAATTATAGATAAACTTACTAAGCTGGGCATTAATCCCTACGTCACCCAATGGGTTGCTAACTGGCTTACTGATAGAACCCAGACTATAAAAGTAGCCAACTCCAAATCCAGCTCCAGACAAGTGACAAGTGGAGTACCTCAGGGTTCAGTCCTGGGACCGCTCTTGTTTGGCATCTACTTCTCTGAAGTACAGGCTAACACTAAGGGACTCTGGCTAACAAAGTTTGCAGATGACTGCAAACTGGGAGCCATTATTGAATCCCCAAATGATGTGAATACGCTACAAAAGGGCCTTACAGAAACAGATGCATGGTGCCAGAGCCATGGGCTCAAGCTCAATGCCAAAAAATTTATAGTTATCCCCTTTGGGAAAAAACATGTATCCATGAATTACCATATAGGTGGCAGTACACTAAACACTGAAAGTGTGCTAAGAGACTTAGGGACACAGGTGGACAGTGGTCTCACCTTCGATAACCACATCACCGCAACAGTCAGGAAATCCTTCTATGTGGCGCACCTCATCAGTAAGGGCTTTTCAACAAGCAAAAAGGAGGTCATTGTCCCACTGTACTCATCCCTCATTAGACCCATTATAGAATACAACACCCCGTTTGGTATGTACCTCTCAAGACATCTGCAACAAACTGGAAAGGCCGCAGAAATACCTCACTAAAAGAATCACAGGCCTAAAGCAGATGCCCTATGCTGACCACCTTAAAAAACTCCAGCTATACTCTGTCGCATATCGTCTACTCAAAGGTGATCTCTGCTTAACATACAAGGCCATGTCAAAACCAGAGCTGTTGGACATGCTACACTTAAAGAAATCCCAATCCCTCAGAGCCACACGCTCCAGGGATCTAAACCTTGTCATCACAATAAACAAAACATGCTGGAGGGATAGGTTCCTGACCCAGAGACTCCCCAGACTGCCCATACATGTCAAGCAAAGTGCCTCTTTATCCCTCTTCAAAAGGAACCTTGACGATTGAATGGGAGAAAGGAAATTTACCCCGGGGATCACATCAGTCACCCTGCTAGACAGGGGTCCAGGGAAGTAAATAGTGTGGGAAGAAATAGCCAGGGAATTGTTATGGCTAGGCTTGTATAGGCCCTAGGGCTGATAGCCTAGTACCAGCCTATGAACCTATGTACCTGTAAGGGTGATGTGCAGAGCTGTAGTATCTACAGAGGGATAAAACTGATCAGTCACAGCTTGAAGTTATGGGAAAGAGTAGTGGAAGCTAGGTTAAGAAGGGAGGTGATGATTAGTGATCAGCAGTATGGTTTCTTGCCATCATAATATAGAAATATAGAGAAGGTCAGAAGGAGTTGCATTGTGTCTTTGTGGACTTGGGGAAAGCATATGATAGGGTGCCTAGAGAGGAGTTGTGGTATTGTATGAGGAAGTCAGGAGTGGCAGAGAAGTATGTAAGAGTGGTGCAGGATATGTATGAGGGTAGTGTGACAGTGGTGAGGTCTGCAGTAGGAGTGACAGATGCATTTAAGATGGAGGTGGGATTACATCAAGGATCAGCTCTGAGCCCTTTCTTATTTGCAATGGTGATGGACAGGTTGACAGATGAGTTCAGACAAGAGGCCCCATGGAATATGATGTTTGCAGTTGACATTGTGATCTGTAGTGAGAGTAGAGACCAGGTTGAGGAGACCCTGGAGAGGTGGAGATATGCTCTAGAGTGGAGAGGAATGAAAATTAGCAGGACTAAGACAGAATATATGTGTGAATGAGAGGGAGGATAGAGGAATGGTGAGTATGCAGGGAGTAGAGTTGGCGAAGGTGGATGAGTTTAAGTACTTGGGCTCAACAGTTCAGAGTAATGGTGAGTGTGGAAGAGAGGTAAAGAAGAGAGTACAGGCAAGGTGGAATGGGTGGAGAAGTGTGTCAGGAGTGATTTGTGACAGATGGGTACCAGTAAGAGTCAAAGGGTCTACAAGAGGGTAGTGAGACCAGCTATGTTGTATGGGTTGGAGACAGTGGCATTGACAAAAAGGTAAGAGTCAGAGCTGGAAGTGGCAGAGTTAAAGATGATAAAATTTGCACTGGGTGGGACAAAGATGGACAGGATTAGGAATCAGTATATTAGAGGGTCAGCTCAGGTTGGACAGTTTGGAGACAAAGTCAGAGAGGCAAGATTGCATTGGTTTGGACATGTGCTGAGGAGGGATGCTGGTTATATTGGGAAAAGGATGCTAAGGATGGAGCTGCCAGGTAAGAAGAAAAAAGGAAGGCCTAAGATAAGGTTTATGGTTGTGGTGATGATAGAGGACATTCAGGTGGGTGGTGTGACAGAACAAGATGCAGAGGACAGGAAGAAATGGAAACAGATGTTCCACTGTGGTGACCCCTAACGGGAACAGCTAAAAGAAAAAAAGAAAGCTTTTTCAAGAAAATTGTCAAGTTTGCGGCTAATTCATCCTCCTTTACCCATCACTGTGCTCTGCATACCCTTCGCTGGCTGGAACTTGCCCTCCACCTCTCTTGCATTCACCTTATAACAATACATAAGACTGAACACAAATCATTAGCCTGCTCAGCTCTTACCCCTTTAATTGACATGTATTTCCCTAAAAGAACTCTCAGATCAGAAGACAAACAACTTCTCTCCCTAAAAAAAAACAAATGAATCCCACAGACAATGCTTATACATGTACTCAGTAGCAAAAACAAAAAAATGGAACTCCTTACCTGTAACCACCAGAACTATTTCTAACTTACCTACATTTAAATGCCCTCTAAAAGAATATTTTACAAAATCATGGAACTGATCCTAAGCCAGTCTTGGCTGAAGTTAATCACTATACTTCTCTCACACCCTTCAACCAAAGTCACACCTTACAACCCTATCCATCTTCCTACTCCACTCCTTTCTTTTGTTTTCCCACTGCCTTTCCTTATTCACTTCATCTCTACAGACCTTTCCTCTTCCTCTTTGTCTTTCTTCCCTTTTCACCCTAGCTACTCGAAGACAACCTACCCTGCAATCTTCTTATAATCTCCTTCTCTCCGCCCTTCTTCCTTCTATAACCATAATATGAACACCATCTCTCATACTAAGACATTGTTCAATTTTCCCTCACTGTCTCTAATCATGTAATCTCTAATATCTCTTTAAATATCTTATTAGAATTGGTATATAAAAAAATTAACTTTTATTGAAATAGAGTAAAAGCTTTCATGTTCACTAGGAATGCTTCTTCAGAATTCTGAGAAGTCTTACTCTATTTCAATGAAAGTTTGTTTTTTTATATACCAGCTGTTGGGCCTTTTTGGAAGAGTTGCTACTAGTTTGATGTGTTAATTGTTACTGCTCTGACTCATTGCTCAGGAAGTGCATGTTTGGATATTGTTCATCTTATTAGAATTGTCTCATGTCTCATTTATCACATACTAATCTATGTAACAATATGACTAATGAGTTTTTCTCATTAGTTATATTGCTACAACTCATGTTATTGTTTTTCATTGCACTTTACCATGAAACATATGTTGCATGTTCTTGTCATTACAAGTTTTTTTTACTCATATGTTTTGTAGTGTAACATGATATTTTGCAATTTAAAATATCTGTAATCGATTTTTGAAAGATTGTGGAGCTTTACTCACTGGGCCTCCATTGGAAATGACTTTCTGGCCCAGTCAGGCTTCCCTGGTAAACAAATGTCAAATATCTAAATAAATAAATATGACACACACCAATATCTGATAAACCATAACCATGCATAATAGGATTTGTTGTTGCACAAGCAACACCAAAATTTAAAGGACAACATCTCCAGTAAAGAGGTACCTAAGCTTCTGCACAATATGGAGGTAAAAATCTTCATTATGTCATGATGGTCCAACAGTCATCCATAGGGTGACTAATACCTTCTGAACAGGAGAGACATTACAATGACAGAGATTTTCTGAAACAGAGGACCCACAAAATGATCCACCCAGCGTCACTGATCAATGTTCATCCCAAGGTTTACCTCTTCAGAAAAAGGCCCTTTCTTATACAGCAGCCCTATAAGGAAAATTGTCTGATCTTTATGGTGAAGCTCACGACTGAATCAAACCTATGGGATGTGTAGTTATAAGACGTTGAGCTGATAGAGGAGAATATTCCTGTCAAAGTATTTGTGTGCCTGTAGTCTACATCCAGACCAAGGTTCAACGCTGTCAACAGCAGAAAGCTTCTTCTCTTCTACTTTCTAGTGAAGAAAAGTCACAGACACCCAAATTACCCAAGTGTGTCATTTAGCCTGCACAACAGAAATACAGTTGCAGCTTATGTAAGTTATTAGATTTTTACATAGTCTGCTATCAGGGATGTCAGGAAGTACTTTTCCAGTACCAAGCTAATGATACCATTTATTATGCACACACTGTATGCAGAAAGATACAGTCTCAGTTTCTAGACCGTTACTTCAGGTCTAAATCATCCTTCCAGATCCTTGTGAAGTACCTAGTCACCCAAGATACCATGATGACAGTTTAAATCATTGCAGTCTTTGAAGCAGTAAAAGGAAGAGTCCCAGAACCTACCAAAGGGATGCTGCATTGACTATAGTAATATTACTTCCATAGATTTCCTTAGAAGTATGCCAATAGATACCCCAAAACCAAGCAACTTACTCCTGTGTTCCAGACCTTCATTCTGGGATATGTTTGATAATAACCTTGGTGATGCTAAATTTAAAAAGTCAGTAAGAGCCTGGCAATACTACCTCCAAAGTTTTCTGAAATGTAAACAGATGTTCATTTCTGAAATGCTCCAATTAATCTAGGCTGAACAAGAGCAGAGCTGTGGTAAGAGAGAGATTATACTGTGCAGTTTCACTTCATTGCCCAGTGAGAAAGCACACAGTAAAAGAACAGGTAGACTAATGAACTCAGGGCAAAATAAGGAGCAGTACAAAATGGTGGACTTCCTGTGAGCTCTATCCCATAACTGTTTTTAAACTCACATATTTCCTACACCCACATTCATCTAAAGCACACATATAACATTCTAAAGCATTTGCAACTGGAGCCAAGGAAGCTACAATTGTGGAGAAGGTCAAAGAGAACAGATTACAGTGATTTGACCACATATGTAGGAAAGATGAAGTCAGTTTGATGAAGAAGATTTGTGAGAGACTGGAACAAGGCAAGAGAAAATGAAGACATCCAGCAAAGAGATGCATGGATTGCATAAAAGAATACCTGTGAGTGACTGGCATATCTGTCAAAGAAAGTAGAAGAGTGGCATTGGATATAGGTGGCAGCTGTTGACATGATACGCTGATCCTGTGTGAATAATGGAGAAAAAGGGGATTGATGAGGATTATAATGATGACTGAAGCACTTTTTCACATCAACATAGGTTCATAGGTTCATAGATGTTTACTAGGCTAATGGCCCTGGAGCCTTTAAAAGCCTAGCCAAGAGAAGTGCCCTGGTATTGTGCTGCCTGAAGTTAGTTCCCAGTGCCTCTATCAAGTAGAGCCACTGGAGTGATCTCCGGGGTGAACTTTCTATTACCCATCCACTCATCAAGATTTCTCTTGAAGAGGGACAGTGAGGTGCTCTGCTTGACATATATGGGAAGTCTATTCCAGAGCATGGGCAGTCTCTGGGTGAGGAACCTATCCCTCCAGCATGTTCTGTTGATTGTGGTAATGAGATTGAGGTCTCTGGAGCGTGTGGTGCAGAGGGATTGGGGTGTCTTTAGATGTAGCATTTCTAGCAGAGCTGGGTCAGACATGGCTTTGTAAGTCAAGCAGAGATAGTCTCTAAGCAGGCAATATGAGACAGAGAATAGCTGGAGTCTTTTGAGTCTGTCCATGTAGGACATGTGTTTAATGCCTAGGATCCTCTTCATGAGGTACATCTGTGGCCTCTCCAGCTGTTGCAGGTGTCTAGTGAGGTACATGCCAAATGGGGCATTATACTTGATGATTGACCTAATGGGGGAAGAGTAGAGAGAGATGATGACTTCTTTCTTCCTGGATGCAAAACCCTTGGTAATGAGATGTGCCACATAGAAGGACTTTCTAACCACAGTGGCAATGTGGTGGTCGAAGGAGAGGTTGCTGTCATCCTGTGTTCCCAGATCTCTTATAATGCCTTTACTGTTCAGTGGGCTCCCATTGATGTGGTAATTAGTGGGAACTGAGTTTTTTCCCCAAAGGGGATGACGACGCATTTTTTGGCATTAAGCTTAAGGCCATGGTTTCGACACCAGTCATTGGTCTCAGTGAGGCCTTTCTGTAGGATATCTACATCACTTGGGGAAGTTAATAATGGTTCCCAGCTTGCAGTCGTCTGTGAACTTGGTCGGTCAGTGTCCTTCCATGTTGGCTTGGACTTCTGAGAAGTAGATGCCAAACAGGAGGGGACCCAGGACCAATCCCTGTGGGATCCCACTCTTGACTGCTCAGCAGTCTGACTTGGAGTCCACTATTTTCACACTGTGGGTTCTATCTGTGAGCCAAGTTGCAACCCACCTAGTGATATAGGGGGTTGATGCCTAGTTTGGTGAGTTTATCAATAATTCTTGAGTGGGAATGGCATCAAAGGCCTTGGCCAGATCGAGGTAGGTTGTATGAACTGCCTTGCCCTCATCCACCATTCTGGTGACTGACTCAAAGAAGTCAACCAGGTTGAGCAAGCATGATCGACCTTTCACAAAACCAAATTGCGTGGGATCTAGAGTTTGGAGATTCCCTATATCCTTGTTAATTAGATCCATGATGATGCGTTCCATAGCCTTACATATCAGGCTCATCAGGCTAATGGGGCAATAATTCCCAGTGTCTGTAGTCGCTCCCCATTTATCAAGAGGGATGACTGTAGCAGTGCACCATTCGGTAGGGACAAAACCTGAGGTGAGGCTGTGATTGAACAGGGCACACAGATGTGGTGCCAGTTCACTTTGTAGTTCATGTAGAACACATCCAGGGATATTGTCAGGTCCCTTGGAAGCTGTATTCTTGGCCTTGGACAATGCAGCTTTAACCTGTACTGCAGTAATGCTGGGTGCCTGGCATTCCTCTAGTATTGTGATTGGTCTTTTAGGGGAGTTGAGAGGGGTAAGGTTGACACTGAGTCTGTCGACCAGTATGTTGGCAATATCTGATGGCTCAGTATAGGAGGTACCATTGTGCAGTAACTTAGAGCAAACCTGGGCATTGCCGTGGAGATTCTTGATATAACTACAGAAGGCTTTGGGGTTGTTTTTAGTGTCTCCCACAATTCTGCCTTCATAGCTGGCTTTAGAGGTTTTGATGAGGAATCTCAACTTTTTGTTGAGTCTAATAAGGGAGTTTTTCCAGTCTTGAGACTTCACCTTTTTCTGCAACAGTCTTTTCTTTATGTTGTAGAGTTTATTAATGGCAGGGGACCACCAGATTGGCTTCCTTTTTTGGAGGACATCATCTTGGGTCTATTGGGTATGGCTAGTTCCATGCATTTAAGTACTTGTTCGTACAGTGCATTGGTGTATGATTCAGCAGTCGTGCATCTATTTTCCATTGACATGGGTGCCGTGAAGTTAGCCATTTCTGTTTTT
The DNA here is from genome assembly GCF_019279795.1 of Protopterus annectens. Taxonomy (NCBI): domain Eukaryota; kingdom Metazoa; phylum Chordata; order Ceratodontiformes; family Protopteridae; genus Protopterus; species Protopterus annectens. The sequence goes on from NC_056741.1 coordinate 1,620,464,422, forward strand.
AGGAGCCCAGAGTCAGCTTTGGAGAAGTTTTCTATGGTGGTTACCTTTGCGGGGGGTGTGGGTGAGATGTGGATTTCCATGGTGATTAGTTTGTGGTCGGATCTAACCAGGGAAGAATTGACTATTGGTGTAGAGCAACGGTTGCCCATGTTAGTAATAACCATGTCAAGGATGTTGCTTCCTCTAGTGGGGGTAAGAATGAACTGGTCCAGGGCATTGGAATTGATGAATTCCAGGAAAAGTTGGGCCAGTGTATTGATGCATGAGTAGTTTTCCCAGTTGATGGAGGGGTAGTCGAAGTCACCTAATATGAAAGTGTTGGGGTAGACCCTAATAGTTTCCAGGGTGCTTAGGAACATGGAATGAGAGTCTTGGGACATGGCTGGGGACTTATAGCAGGCTATGAACTGAATTGCCGTCTTATCCAATGTTAGCTGTACCCGAAGTATCTCAGATGCATTTTGCTGGGCTACTAGTCTGGAGGTGTGCATATCCTTTATGAATATGGAGACATCACCACCTTTGGAGCTTCAGTCCATGTTCTCTGCCAAAAGGTGTGGAATGAGTTATAGCCTGGTAGTGTAGGGGTACTTTCTGCTGCTTTAAACCAGGTCTCCATTACAGTAGACATGCCGATGTTCTCCATTTTGAGGAGTGCTTCAAGCAAGTGCATCTTGAGATTTAGACTTCTAGCATTGAGCAGCATGACCCTCAAATTGCATTTATTTATAGCTCTTATGGTGGTAATTTGGTCTTTGGAACATCGCCTAAAAAGGCACTATAGGGGTGGCAAGAGCCTTAGCCAGTATCCGGAAACCCAGGGGTGACAGATGCAGGCCATCTCTGGCAAAGCATTTAGGTCTGTCAGTCATGTCATCCCAAGCAGACAGATACTGCATCCCCTTAGAATGACACCAGAAACTTAGCCAATTGTTGAAGTCAATCATTTTCTGCTTGTACTGCGGTATCATTCTGGGTGATGGTAGGATGCTGCTCAGGGCTAGGGTCATAACTGCCTGGGCCACATAATCTGAGAGCTCCACCATGTCTCTTTTCATGTAGTCCAGGGAGGTGCATTTCAGGTCATTCACACCCACATGGACACTGACAGAGTCATACCTGTACTTGTTGCGGCATGACCTGAGTGCATGTGTTATGTGTCGGATTCTGGCACCTGATAAACAGCTGACTCTAACCTTCTCCTTTTTCAACCTAGTGAGTGGGACATCAGTGTGCCTCATTATCGAGTCACCTATGATTAGTGTATTGGGCAAACTGTTTTGCCTTAGAGACTTAGGTTGAGGGGCACACTGTGTAGGTGAGCTATGTGTCTTGTGGTTTGTGCTGTGTTGTGGTGGTCAAGTCTGTTTCTGCCTTGGAGGTCTTGTTTAGGTAGATTTCTACTGAGAGCCTCGGTGAAGATGGGTGTGTGGTTTGTGTTTTTATGTGAGAGCTGTGATGGTGGGTGTTCTGGAGGGCTATGTGTTGCATGTGGTGTGGTGCAGGTGTTGACCTTCTCCTCTTGACCAGCTATTCTGGTCTTGGCTTGAGAGTGCATGGTTTCCAGTTTGGATATATAAGTGCATCTCTCACAAGTCTGAGTGTTGGGAGGTAAGAGGAGAGGGTTGTCTGTGTACATGAGGCAGTTGCTACACTGCCTCAGAATTCCCAAGTTTATCAGGTTAATAGGAGAAACCACAGGGAACTGACCTTTAGACATGCCAGGATGGATGGCCATTATTACTAAGTACTGGAGCTGTTTCCTTATATATTCCTTTTACAGAAAAAATGTCACTCAAGGTGTCTAAGTCTATACAGAACACTGCCAAACACTTGAGGGGAAACTTGTATGTAGACCCTGAAAATTTAAGTATTAAGTTTTTATGCAGATATTCTGAAGTTAGAAGGAAATCAAGCAGTACTTACTGAAAAATAAAGAATTAGCTTGTCAAGAATGATGAAAAGAGGGAGTCACATGAATGGCTACTGCCTGGCTACTACTAATGCTTGTCTCAGCACAGCTTCACTCTTTTGGGTTTCAATACTCCTTTGCTTCTTCTCTCACCAGAAGCAAAATGTTAGCAGCAATCCCAAGAATATAAGCAGGCCACAGTCTGTTTGGTGATCCACAGTCTTGTCCCAGATGATGCAAGGGTCTGCAGGCTTGTAGCATTTTTCTGGTAGATGCCTCAAATAGCAACCAGACCAATTAGGTACGTTAAGCACAGACACTCACTCCCCAACCAGAAAAAGTCAGGAATCAATGCACTCTGCTCCTACTCTCACGAGGATCAGAATATAAGCACAGATTCCAAGCTGTCACCTATAAAGCGGTTACTAAGCTTTCTGGTGATCAGCAGTCTCCAGGAAATAATGTAACTGCACTCCTTCTCTCACCAGGAGAAAACAGAAGCACTAATCTCAAGATGACTACTGAGAGGCAGAATGTGGGCTCTCCAATAACTGGTGGTCTTGCAATAGATGCTTAAACATAAGATGAAAAAAATAGTTTATCCTAAACACTGCAGTGTGCACTAAAGGATTTAGATGTGAAAGTAAGTAACTTAAGTTTTACCTGTCTAAAAAATTAAGTTTTAGTGGAGAGTCACTATTTTTAAAACAGCAAGATAGATTGAAAGGGGTTGGTCACTTTTGTATTCTGGTACTATGGAATACAGTAGGATGGCCAATAAATTTAAATAGTTGAAGGGAAGTGATTTCACAAAATGATATGACATAAAGTGCTTCCCCATGAAAGAAAACTCTCCATATCTCAGCACTACATACTTTAATAAAGCACTGCAGTCTAGGTAAAATAAAATTAAATACAAGTCAGTCTAAAAGAACAAAGACCACAGTCTTAACAGAACTCCTGGCACTGACTGCATACCTGTCCATTTCAGAAAGACAGCCTCACCTCACATCTGACCATTTGGTCAAGTTGTATTCAGGGAAATTTTACTGTCTGAGTGAATATGGTTCCCTGTGATCTCTCTAGTTGCCTCACCTATGTGGGCTATGACTGTCTGGGCATTGAGGTCAAGTGCTCCTTTCAACTACTGACATTCCTGGATTTGTAAAGCGGTGGTACAGACCGTCATGGGGAATTATGCATACTTCTGGGAGCTTTACAGAAATAAAAGCATCACACTATTTGAAAATGTGTAGCATTCACTTAGATTTATTTATTTATTTTATTTATTTGTAGTTTGTTAACCACCACTGAGGTGGTGGTGCTGCGGCAGCGTTGTTGCCTCACAGTTAGACATTGCCCGTTCGATTCTCAGTTAGAGCGTCTTCTTTGTAGCGACATGCGTGAATGGGCACTCCTTCATTGAAGGTTGTGCATTAGGCCCAGCAAGCCAGTACGTAAAAATCTACTGCCAATCATTAGCGGATCGGAGTTCCGCTGTGATGACCCCTAACCGTGAAAAGCCGAAAGACACAAACAAATTTGTAGTTTGTTAACCGGGAAAGTCCATTGGGCCATAGTGAGCACTTTTTCAATGGGGTCCCAGGGAGAAAAGCTCCAAGTACATACATAAAAATATATATATTGGCAGTTAATACAATTATTAATACAAGATTGGAAACTGGATTAGGAACAAGGTATACAAGCAGTAGGTATGTATATACTAGTCAAAAGATGGGAAAGGAGAGACATAACATGGCTAATTATATCATCAGAATGTTAACTGGAAGGAATTACAAATGAAAGATGGGAGATGGTGAACATACATGTGAGGTGGAAGGTTCATGTCTGACTTATGGAAATGTTTTCATGGTGAATATGGTGGGTCCTGAAATGAGCTGCTAAATGAGTGGCAGCATAAAGATCAACAAAGGTAGTGAAAGTCTCCTAGGGAGGGCTGGAAGATGAAATGACGATGAAGATGAGAAGTATGAGGAGGAGGACTAACAACATTATCCAACTGCAATAACTAGGCAGAAGAGATTTACTGTTATTCTGATCTGTTGTTTTTTCACCTATATAGTAACTCCTATATGTTCTTCTATAATCAAAACACAGTACTTGTTTTTCAGAAGTACTGAAGGGCTCATAATCTAGCACAGCTTTTTAACATAATATGGGGTACACACATGGGTATTAACTGTGGTCTGACATTAAGGGGAAAGTTGTTGCAGAAAGTCACTGCTGTCACACATATCTGTACATGTGAATTATGTCCCCTTCATCTCTCCTGTCATAAAGGAGTACAGCCATGTATGATATTGTTTTCATCAGTACCATTTGTGAGTCAGTACATACAAATTTTGCTGACTTTTAACTGAACCATTTTAAGCTACTCCAAATCCCTTCTTAATATATGAACCACAGATCTCGGTGCAGCATTCTAGCAGAGGCAAGATCTGATGGAGACACGATGACTGCTTACTTTAAGGAGGAGAATTTCCTTTCAGTAGACCCTAGTTTTCTACTGTAGCTACATACGGCTTAGGAAAAGGTTACAAATCCCCTCACAGTTAAGACCCCTAGCAGTTACTTCATAACAAAGCCTATTTCGAGGTGGTATTGTACCATCTAGTTTCATGGAACCCAGCTATAAACATAGCCGGCTTTAGGCACCAGCAAACCCTGAGGTCGCTAGGGGCCCCCAAACACAGCAAATTATCTTATCTTGATATTTTCTAACATGTCTATCAAATCAACAGCTAGTACTGCAATCCTGTATATTTAATAAACCAGGTGGTTAATAACTCTTATTTATATCGCCTTTAAAATTCAGATATATCTGGTTATAGTAGCAGTGTTTTATCAAGCAATAGTTTTCACAATTCCATTAAATATTTTACCACTGACGTAGTGCCTCTGGCTTAGTTAAACCCTGCTGATGGACATTCTGTCCACTAAAACTAACAACATATCCAGCTAAGGTACCTGCAATACCCATGGCTGCAAGGGGACCCCCTTAATCATCTCTGACTGTGTGGAGGCCCTACAAAATCTGCTGCTGACTGGGAAAAAATGAGGAGAAAAAATGCAATAATTTCCTGATTATAATATGAACAGGGCTGTAATACGATCCTTTTAGGATAAAACCGGTAATGGACATAAACAAGGTAAGCACTAGAGAGACCGATTTCAGTGCAAACCTGGGATTTTAAGAAGAGCTGATGTTTCTGATATACAAGGATTTTGTTTCTTTCAGGGAGTTTTATAAATACTGGCAGAACACCAGATACTATAACTCCCAATTTCTTTGCTGAAGAATTCAGAGCAATACCAGTAATAGCAGAAAAAAGGCTCAATGTCAGGAAAACATTTTAAACATTACTTAATTCAATTAAAAAGTTAATAAAATAGCACCTTTTGCATCGCCTTGCATTTTTGGACAATAAGTATAAAACTCTGATGCCTAGATTTGTTGACTGTAATCCTGAATTATTTACAAGCAAATCAAACTATTTACGAAGGACAGAGCAAAATTATAACCAACAATCGGGGAAGATCTGTGAAATCAGGGACAGCAACAGGTTTGCATTACTCCTCATTGAAGTAAATAACAGTGTGCATATGCTTGTGTGCGTGTGTATAAAAATTATCACAGATTTTTATCTGTGCACATGACCAGTAACACCAGGACACATACAGTACTCTTCTGGGTATCAGTAAAAAATGTAGCTAACAAATAATTATATTTCAAAAATAATGCATAAAATATATCACAGAACATTCAGACTCTTAGATCTTCTAAGAGTCTGGGGGCCCGCACTCCCCAGACTGTATAAATGGATACAGAGGGTTCCCTTAATCATCCTTGACTTTGTGGGGGCCCCACAAAAGCTGTTGCTCATTTGGGAAAAGTGAGATAAAATGTATTAATTTTCTGATTATGCTGTTTAACCTGAACAGGCTGTGATATGACCCTGTTAGGATAAAGCTGACAGTGGCCTCTCCTCTCAACTGCACCTATTCTAAAACCTTCTCTGCACAGATGTGTGTGTACAGAAAGATGCTGTAGGTTATATGTGTGTGTATGTGCATGGGGGGTGTGTGGTTTTTACTTAACTTAATTTTCATTGCAGTCAAGCCTTAGAGGTGTGCATATAAATTCATTGTAGTTTGTTGTGCACATGAGGTCATTATAGCTTGTTTGAGCTCAGGACAGTGTGGCCATTGTTTCTTTTTCTTCTGTCAAAGAAATCAGAGGTATACAAAGAAGGTTACTGTAGCTTGTGTAGAGGCAATGTATTGTTTAGGAGCATCATCACAGAATGCATTACTGTAATCATTATTTTTTCACTTTTCTCATAATCACACCAGGCACTTACACAGGTGACTGCCTTTTGTCATCAGAGATGAGGAGTCATGTTATGTATATATGTCAGCAGTCACTTGAAATACATGACTGTGGCAATTTGAATCTTTGTTTTCATCCCAGTCTAACACCAGAGGGATGCATAGACAGTCTTTTTAGGGGGTTAGGGAGACTGGCAGTTCCCAGATAGGACCTATATATCCAGATAACAACTGACATTAGTTTATTATGAGCTACTATTTTGTTATTTTTGAACATTAAACCTTGGATACATTTTCTGTCTTCACTGAAAGAAAAAAATAAGACTGACATTCTTTTCTTATTCATATATCTCTTTTTATTTCACTGTTGGATTAAAAGGCTGAGAAAATGTTCTAAAATACATCCCATACCATCCATATGCCTATGGCTTCTTGGGCCCTGGCTAATTTCAGTTATTTACTAAATGGTTATTACTGTGTTGTCTTGGTCAGGATAGGTGTGTTGAAAAGATGCAAGGAAAACTAAAGTTGAGCAAGCTATCAAAATCTTGCATCTCTCATAGCCATCATGTACTGATTCTTTTTCTTATACCTATATCTAAGGCAATAAAATTCTGTACAGGGATTTTTATAACAGCATGACAACATTTGTGCAATATCTGGTGTCTTATATATTGAAAGAAACCAAACTGTATGAGCTAGTGCCTGGAACTACATTTGTAGACTGACAGCAACAGGTGACAGTTTCAGATATGTTGGGATATAACCTGCACTAATAGTATGCTTGTGATGAATAAACTAGCAGCTAACCAAACATGACTGATTCAGAGGCTTAAGCAGTCAGCACATTCCTAAAAAAAACAAATGTGGGCCAGTTGGTTTGGAATACTTTGGATGGTTATGAAATGTGGATTGTGAGAGAATTCCCTGAGAAAATAAAAGCTGACACAGGTTACGTGTTTTTTATTTATGCATGTATTTATTTTATAAAGGTGTTTCTTTTTCACAGTTTTAAATGTTTGTTAAATGCTGAAAGAAGTATATAACCACACTTCATAGGTGTGTACTAGGCTAACGACCACTAGGGCCTTTATAAGCCTAGCCATGCAATACAAATGTGTCCCAAGTTTTTCTAAAAAGATTCAAGCCTGCATAAACTAAAGCACTGATGGTGATTCCCAGCTGGGTGAAGAAAGTAAACCTGTATTTTTTTTCTGTGACTTGCTGATAGAGTTGCTTTCTGTTTTACCTTCTCTGTTTTATCTTCTGTTTTAAGATTTCTGCTTGGCATGGTGATTTTGTTCTGTGTGAGAGATAGACACTTAAATTATCTAGGCTGCACATTTCATATGTTATTTCATTGGTTAAATTGTTTCTTGACAGCACTTTTTAAACATAAGAAAGGAGGTGGTATAGCTATAATATTTAAACAGCATCTAAACATCCAGATTCTAAACTCATCAGCTCCCCAAATTGCCAATGAAGAAATAATATATACCAACCTGAAAATAAACCAAAATAAAGCCATCAACATAATAGGATGCTACTTCCCACCTGGCCAAAATATCCCTCCGCTAGAAAAACTCCTCAGCTGGACTACCCCCATCTCCCTCAAGAGACCATAATTTTAGGTGGCTTCAATACTGATTGACAATCCTGTTGCGGCAACCATCCAACCCAGCATCTAAGCCTTCATGGCTTCACCAAACTAGTCCAGTCACCAACCAGAATAAATAAAAACTCCAACAAGCACACTATCCTGGATTGGATACTAGTCAGCAAGATTCCCCAGTCCTATATAACAGGCTGCCTATCAGATAGCCTCAGTCATCATTCCCCAACATTCCTACTCAAAAAACACCTATACCAAGTTAAACCTGTCATCTACCGTCAAATACGTAAAAAACTACACTTTAACCCCATCACATTCATCTCATCCCTCAAAGAATGTAACTGGCACCCTCTAAATTACCTCAGCCTAGATGGCACAGTCCAATTTTTCAATACTACCTTCCTAAGCATCCTAAATAACCATGTCCCCATAAGACTTGCCAGAACCAAAGCCCAACCCTCCCCATGGCTACAGAAAACCACTAGGTCAGAAATGAAAAAAAATGAGATAAAGCCTGGGAACACTGGCACAAAACCAAAGCCCGCCCAGCTAGACAGAAATTCCTAGAACTACGCAATAGGGTCAAAAAGCTAATAAAGGAGGACAAAATCCAATACTACCAGTCTGTCCTCAACTCCTCCCAACACAACCCCAAACAATTCTGGACCTCCATAAACTCCATCCTCCACCCAGGTAAAATCAATACCCCTACACCTAACATTCCTCACTCCTCAGAAAATATTGCTACCTCATTCAACACACACTTCACACAAACCATACTATCACTAAGTAGACAACACAACCCCCTCCCCTACACCCCACACCTTCACCCAGTAATCTCCCCACACTATTTTCATTTTCTCCCATTCCTACCTCCAACATAAGAAAACTCTTAACTAAACTTAAACCCACAAAATTAGCAGTAGAAAACCTTCCAAGTGAATTCCTACAAATTGCAGCTGACGTCCTAGCCTACCCAGTATCCATCTTGATTAAATGATCTCTGTCAGAATGCTACATCCCTACACTATGGAAAATATCACACATCATTCCCCTTCACAAAGGTGGCCTCTCCACAGATCTCACCAACTACTGCCCCATAGCGATTCTGTCTCCACTCCCCAAAATACTAGAGAGATGCATTCACTCTCAAATCTCAGACTACCTCCTTACTAACAACCTCCTTTCTAATACTCAACATGGTTTCTGACCAAACCATAGCACCACCACGCCTTACTCTCTTTTACTAACACTGCCCTTCACCATAAAAACAATGGCCATCTCTCCTCTGCTACTTTCCTAGACCTATCTAAAGCATTTGACATGTTCCCACACAAACAACTCCACTCTGTACTCAATAACCTATCCTTTTCTCAATCAGTCACCAACTGGTTTCAAAGTTACCTGTCTGACTGCCAGCAATCTGTTGTATGGCAAAATGACATATCTCCCCAACTACATGTCTCTATTGGTGTTCCCCAAGGATCCATCCTTGGACCCCTACTCTTCTCTATTTTCACCAATAATCTAGCCTCTGCCACCAAACATGGCACACTCATACAATATGCAGATGACTCAAACATCATCTGCTCAGCCCAGTCCCTACCCGAACTTCAAAAGGTCACACAGGATGCCTTTTCCTCTGTTGAAACTTGGCTATTCAACGCCCAGTTAATACTCAACCCAAACAAAACTAAACTCCTCATCTTCGAACCCACCAAACACACTCAAAACAACTTTCACTTTAACATCACAGCAAAAGACAACACCACTATCCACCCAACAGATCACACCAAATTGCTAGGAGTTGAAATAAACAACAATCTCAAATGTGACATTCACATATTGACCATAAACAAAGTCCACCAAAATCTAGGAGCCTTACACAGAAATAAGCAACTCCTCACCAAAGCAGCTAGGGCTTCAGTTGCAAATTTGCACCTTATCTCCACCCTACTTTATGCCTCTCCAGTATATATACCAACCTAAGGCAATGTGATCTAAATAAACTCGAGACCTGCTACAACAAAATCGTCAAATTCGCCACTGGGGCATCCTGCCACAGTCACCACTGTCTCTCACTTACTGAACTCGGCTGGCTAGAACTCCCTCACCTCCTTCAATGGTATCAACTTGCACTTGCCCACAAACTGGTTAACCATCCTCTAAAGGTCCCATCCCTCCAGTATCTACTCCAACCCTATCTCACCACCAGACCACTACGATCCAACAACAAAAATCAATTACAAGTTAGTAGAGCCAATAACACTGCTGGAGAAGCACTATTCTCCAGCGCTATAGCCAAATTATGGAACACCCTCCCCCCCACAATAACCTATCTACCATCATGCACCCACTTCAAAGCTTTACTTAAAGCACACCTATAAACATGCTGACTATGCCCTTGTAACTCTCCCCTCTAACTTCTCCCACTCCATCTACCCTCTATCTCTCTTCCACCCCACAAACTACCTTTGATTACAGCAAGCTGTGATACTTCCATGCCTATCTACTTATTACATGGTAGTAACTTCTTATTGTAACAATTGTTAATATCTGCTATGACTTCGTGGATAGAACAGATGCTAGTTATCTACTGAATGTACTATGTTCTTCATCTGTAACTATGTTTGTAATATTTTAATTGCTAGGATTCTTCATCTGTAACTATGTCTGTAATATTTTAATTTGTGGAGTTTTTCTCCCCGGGCCACCACTGAAAATGGACCTGCGTCCAGTCAGACATTCCCAGTCAACAAATGTAAATAAATAAATAAATAATTGCTGCATTATTTCTGCTTTTTGTTGTTTGTGACTGCATCATTTTCTGCAGTTGATTTCAACTTTTCTGTTAGCCTAGATAGCATAGTCTTCAGTGGGGGTTAGCAGTGCCCTGTATAGATACAAACACCTTGAAACACAATTTTACCCTAGACATCTGTCAGTAGAACCCTCCCAAGCTTCCCTGCTGCACTACTGGCAACTCAGCTGTGCACTCAGCAGTGTTTCCACATTTATCACCCGTAGCATTCAATAAAATAAGCCCCTTTGTTAGTCCTAGCCCAAAAAACTAGTCTAACTAGCCCACTCCCTTCCCTAATAGTACATATGGTAAAACAAATGGGTCTATATTAGATCATCGAAATGGCAGAATTTCGAATGATCTAATATCGAACCCAATATCGCGAATGCTGAAAACAGCAAAGCTGCACAAAACCAAATTCTTTCCTAGGGAAAGAATTCAGTTGGCCGTTGTGGCTTCGCTGTTTTCAGCAATGCGGTGGAAAGTTTCGGGTTGAATTAAGGTAAGTGTGTGATTGTGCGGATGTTTGGGCGTGGGTTGGGTGAGTGTGCAATAGTGAGAATTTGGGGTTAGGGGTGGGTTAAGTGAGTTAGGGTTAGGGCGCGGGTGAGGTTAGTGTGCAATAGTGAGAATTTGGGGTTAGGGGCAGGTTAAGTAAGTTAGGGTTAGGGTGCGGTTGAGCTGAGTGTGTGATAGTGACGGACCTTAGGGTTAGGGTCTGGGTTAAGGTAAGTGGATAGATAGTAGTGTATGTGCAGTGTAGTGTAGGGTTAGATGTAACTTTTAAATGTATATGTGTGGATTGCTGCTTTTTAGTGTGCTTGTGGTGTGTGTGTGTTTCTCGGAACAGCAAATTTTTTCCCTGGGAAAAAATTTGCTGTTTTGAGGTTTCGATATTGTTAGGGTTCGGGTTTTGCAGTTCGAAGTTACAGCATTCAAAATTCTGCCATTTCGATGATCTGATATAGACCCTAAAAAACCTGCTATAATGGATGGGCAGTTTCCCATCATTTCTCCGGCCAGCCTAATTGACATGGGCATCCTGAGGCAATGCAGTAATTGCCTAATGTATACTGACAACCATTTAGTCCTAAAATAAACAAATACCCTATATGAGAGATGTAATTATACTATGAAACTAGAGTCAGTTAACTGGGCATCAAACAGGTTGTCAGCACACACACTTCACCTCTCACACAAAATAAGGTCACAACATATAAACCCACATACACGAAGGTACTCACTTGAAGCCTACAAAAAAATCAGAGACCTCCCAAACATAAATCACTTGCACACACTGCTATGCAAATAGTAACCACTATAAATAATAACACATACATCAGTGTCTCAGCAAATAAGCCCCTAAGGCAAAACAGCTCAAAACCTAATGTCTTATCCATAGGTGACTCCATAGTGAGACACACACATTGTCTCCCTCACCAGGCTGGACAAAGAGAAGGTCATGGTCAGCTGCCTGTCAGATGCCAGGATCCATCAAATCATGCATGCACCCAGGTCACTCAACAAGTACCGTTATGACTCTGCCATAGTCCATGTTGGGGTGAATGACTCGCAATGTACATCTTTGGATTATATGAAGAGAAATCCAAAACAAATTGACCACAAGCCCAAAAAGATTAAATATATAAATATTTAATGAAGCGCTTTTCATCACCAAGAGTACAGTAACTTCATCAGATACCATCCAAGTTACAAAATTATTTTTTAAAAACTTTGTTCAATAGTCACATGATAATAGTAACCAATCAACCAACAAAAAATGTATACATCACCACTAGAATTAAAGTGACAATACAAGAAAAGTGTTGTTTTTTTAAAAAGTAAACTATGTATCAACTTAACAAGATAATGCCATTACAATGGTAACAAACATTATGGGTGCGTAAAAAAATTGTAAAATCAATTTAAAGTAAAACCAAATGATTTGTTAGAAGGTACAAATAAAAATAAAAATTATAAATAGTACCCAGTGAAGGCTTAGACATATGTTATTATTATAATAATTTTATCTATTCAAACATTTCAGCTTGAGAAGACAAGAAATATTGCATGCTTCATTCAAGCCTGGGTTGCAGAAGGCAATCAGCCTTAATTGCCAAATCAATTCACATTCCTCTGAAAGCAGTCCCTTATGTCCACCTCTAATATCAGTTTGAATCTGGTCAATAGCTTTAAACTTAAATTTATGCCCCCCAGTTGAATGGGAGTGTTTGGCCAATGCATTGTCAAGTTTATTTCTATCCAAGGCATATATATGTTCGTAAGCTCTATCAACGAGCCTGCGTTCCGTTTTACCAACGTAGAACGCCATACATGATTGGCATTTGGCCATATACACAACAAATTTAGAATCACAGTTTAATTTGTGGGCAAGATTAAAGTTCATATCATTAATCATAAAGGACCTTCCTACTTCTACATATTGGCACATCCTACATGTGCCACAGGTGTACATGCCTTTCAACCTACTGGAATCAATTGGCACTTTACTCTCCAGAAGGTTTTTAAGATTAGTGCCCTTTCTAAAAATTAAAATTGGTTTGTTACCCAATTTTTTAACAAGAAAGTTGTCGTTACTGATCAGTTCCCAATTTTAAAATAAAATACATCTCACCCTAGAACTGTCTTTACAGTAAGTTGTTATAAAACTAATTCTATAGTTAGACAAAATCCACCTGAGACAAACTAAAGGTTTTGCTGCTTAATGCTAGGAGTCCGAACGAGAAACTGTACTTCCTTAGAAGTTGCGGATGTCTGTGCAGTCACTGAGATATGGTTCATGGTCTTTCACACATACATATCTCAAAATGGGCATGAAAGAACCAAAAGTGGAGGAGTATCCATCTTCATTAAGGCCAAGTACACCTCAAGATTGGTCAAACTGTATGACTCTCTCAAACTACTCTATGTCCAATAAACTATAAACAAAGTCCCCTGCCACATCATTGCCAGCTATAGGTCTCCCACCATGAACCAAGAAAAGCATACCAACTACCTAGACTTACTGGAGTCATTCACCATACAGCCCACCACCTTAGTCATGGGTGATTTCAACTATCCCTCCATCGACTGTGAGACGTACACAAGCACAAACATGCTCATTCAGAGATTCCTGGACTTTGTCAACACAAATGCTCAGGAACAGATAGTCTGCACCCCCACAAGGGGCTCAAATGTCCTAGACATAGTACTCACCAACATGCAGGGTTACTGCACTCCCACCTGTGTGATGCCCTCCCTGGTAAGGTTGGACCATAAATCAGCCTTATTCGAACTAAATATTGGACCTGACACCCCCACAGGAGCAAAAAAATTAAAAAACTTTTCCAAAGCAAACTATAGCTTAATAAGAGATGGTATAAAAAGTTTTATACCCCTGTAATCACAGACAATGACTCCTATACACAGGTGTACGCAAATGTCCTGTGGAAACACTTAAACAACCATATAGACATGGTTGCACTTGACTGGATCAAAACCAGGTCCTTCCAAAAAACAAGCCACCCTCATGGACCTCAATTATAAACACGTTATATAACAAGAGGAAGAAACTGATGTCTAACAAGAGGGAAATGACTCAGCAGAGAAAGAACTTCCTCAACAGCTTGAACAAGCAAATTAGAAATCTTGTAACGTCCTCTAAAGTGAACCACTAGAAAAGGCAGCAACAAGAAAGGAAAGGAGAAACAGGAGATGAGACCAAAATACTATAAGGCACAAGGACAGACACAATTCCAGTTCCAAGCACAGTAGAACAAGTGTTTATTCACTTGTTCTACTGTGCTTGGAACTGGAATTGTGTCTGTCCTTGTGCCTTATAGTATTTTACTGTTCTGTGGTGGCTTTCCTTTCTTGTTGCTGCCTTTTCTAGTGGTTTGTTTGCTTGCAGCTTCGTTGCGTTTCTTGTCCTCTAAAGTGAACTATGAAGCTAAAATAGCATCCTTAGCTAAGGATAATCATAAGGAATTCTTTAACTATATCTGAAATCTGAAAGGGAATGTCCAGCTATGTGCTGAAATGGTAGTGGATGGCACCACTCATACTATACCGGAGGAAACTGCCAACCTGCTAGTTGACATATTTGGCACAAACTTTACCCCTCTGTCCCTATCAACCATATCCCAAAGCATACCTGACACCAGTCCTCCTAGCATCTCTAGCGATCAGGTCATATCTGCACTCCCCAAGGCCAAAAATATGGCCTCAATGGGACTAGCTAACATCCCAGATTGCTTACTAAGCAATCTAAACCAGAACCTAGCAGACCCACTTGGCATTCTCTTTAATCATAGTCTGTGAACTGGCTTTGCTCCATCGGAGTGGAGAACAGCAACAGTAATCCCCTTGCATAAAGGGGGTCCATCAACCGACCCTGGGAACTATAGACCCATAAGTCTAACCAGTCTCATCTGCAAGGCCATGGAAAGAATCATCATGAGCCTTATCAACAAGGACATAGGCAACCTTCCAACTCAAGGCCCAACCCGATTTGGCTTTGTTAAGGGTAGATCATGCTTATTAAACCTAGCAGACTTCTTTAAGAAATTCACAAAAGCAACTGAAGAGACACAGAGGTTTCTCACCAAGAAAACGCAGAACCTCCGAACCATGACCTACTTTGATAGACTGAAAGCCCTGTGACTGTACTGTGTATCTTATAGGCTGCTGAGAGGCAACCTGTGTCTGGCCTACAGGGCAGACTCCGACCCTGCCCTGATGGAAATGCTGCACTTTTGAAAGTCAAATGGAACAAGAGTCACTCACTCTAGAGATCCTAACCTAGCTTGTGACACAAACAGAACATGCTAGAGAGACGGATATATCTCCCAGAGATTACCGCTCCTCTGGAATAAACTTCCAATTCATCTGAAGCAGAGCTCCTCACTGACCCTATTCAAGCGTAACCTAAACAAATGGATGGGAGACCACAAATTCTCCCTGGGGGTGGCACCCATGTCTCTCATGAACAGGGGTAGTGAGTGCTGATCATAGACTCACTCTGGGAATTATGTCCGGCTAACCAAGGAAAATTGGGGCAACTTAGGATTAAAATGGCTAGGTTTGTAAGGGCCCTATGGCCACTAGCCTAGTAACCTCCTATGAATCTATGAACCTAAGTTACATGTTTTAGATGTCTATACAGGCATGATTGTTGGTTACGACATGATTTACTGACATTGTCTGTCTATCATAGGTTCATAGGTTCATAGGTTCATACTAGGCTATCTGCCCAAGGGCATTTATAAGCCTAGCCCATAGTTATTTGGCTTTCGCCACCCCTTTAGTTTGAATAAAACTATGCCTATTATTTTGCTGTGCCTCTGTCAAGCAGTGACACTGAAGTAATCCCTGGGGTATATCTGCGATCCCCCATCCATTGGTCAAGATTCCTCTTGAACAAGGCCAGCGAGGTGCTCTGCCTCACATGTACCGGGATTTTGTTCCACAGCATAGGGAGTCTCTGGGTGATGAATCTGTCCCTCCAGCATGTTCTATTAATAACCGTGTCAAGGTTTAAGTCTCCGCCTTGTGGTTCTGAGGGATCTAGATTTTTGAGGTGAAGCATATTCATCAAATCAGGGTTTGACATGGCCTTATATGTCAGGCACAGGTCACCTCTGAGCAAGCGGTATGAGACTGAATAGAGCTGGAGTTCTTTCAGTCGGGCAGCATAAGACATATTTTTGAGACCCTTTATCCTTTTGGTGAGGAACTTTTGGGGCCTTTCCAGCTGCTGCAGGTGTCTGGTCAGCTACATTCCGAATGGGGCATTGTACTCAATCATAGGTCTAATGAGTGATGAGTGCAGGGGGGCGATGACCTCCCTTGATCTAGATGTGAATCCCTTCATGATCAGGTGGGCAATGTAGAAGGTTTTCCTAACTACTTTAGCAACATGAGTGTCAAATGAAAGGCTACTGTCAACTTGGGTCCCCAGATCCCTGATGACTTCTTCTGTGCTCAGTGGATTGCCACCTATATGGTAGCTAGGGGTAACCTTGTTTTTCCCGAAGGGTATGACTATGCATTTCTTGGCATTTAACTTTAGGCCATGGCTCTGGCACCAGTTTTCCGTTTCTGTGAGGCCCTTCTGAAGGATATCTGTGTCAGATGTTTTCGACTATGGCCCAGTTTGCAGTCATCTGCAAACTTTGTCAGCCATAACCCTCCTGTGTTTGCTTGTACTTCAGAAAAGTAGATGCCGAACAAGAGTGGACCCAGGACTGAGCCCTGTGGGACACCACTTGTGACAGGCTTTGAGTCTGACATGGCTCCAGCAACTCTGACCCTGTGGGTTCTGTCACTTAGCCAGTTTGCAACCCATCTTGTGATGTATGGGTTTACATTCAAGCTGATGAGTTTTTGATGATACCTGAGTGCGGTATTGTGTCAAGGCCTTTGCCAGGTCAAGGTAGGCTGTATGGACTGCCTTTCCTCATCAATGGCCTTGGTGACTGTCTCAAAAAGTCAACCAAGTTTAAAAGGCATGATCTGCCTTTGACAAAGCCAAACTGGGTTGGATCCAAAGTCTGCAAGTTCCCTATGTCTTTATTTATGAGTTCCATTATGATCCTCTCCATGGCTTTGCAGATAAGGCTTGTCAAGCTAATGGGACGGTAATTTCCAGGGTCAGTGGAGGCACCGCCTTGTGAAGTGGGACCACAGTCGCTGCGCCACTCCTTGGGCGTATCCTGAGGTGAGGCTAAGATTAAACAGCTGTCCTAACTGTGGGTTTAATTCCTCATTGAGTTCATGGAGCACACAGCCGGGGACACCATCCGGTCCCATGAATGCTGTGTTTTTTGCTTTGGAGAGAGCAGTTCTCACCTGGGCGTAGCAGATGTTTGGGGGCTACAATCCTCTGGTATAGATATCTCTCCTTTGGGGAGGGGAGAAGTATGCACTGAACCTGTCAGCCAGTATGTTGGCAATGTGTGTAGGTTCAGTAATCTTCACATCATTTTGAACTAATTCTGAGCATATCTGGGAGTTTCCTCCTAGGTTTCTAACATAGCTAAAGAAGGCCTTATGATTGTCTTTTGAATCCTTGGCGATTTTTCTCTCAAAATTTGCCTTGGATGATTTTATGAGAGCTCTTAGTTTTTACTTATAATGATCAAAGGTGTCTTACCTTTCAAGGATTTTGCTCTATCTTGTAGTAGCTTCCTCCTTTTGTTGTAGAGCTTGTTTATGGCTGGGGTCCACCAGACTGGACGCTTGCCTTTGGTACAAAGAGTCTTAGTTTTGTTTGGGATTGCCTGATCCATGCAGTCCTGTAGGTGCTGGTAGAAGGCATTTGTAAGTGATTCAGCGGTTTGAGTAATGTTTACCACTGGCTCAGGGGCCTTAAAGGAGACCACACTAGTTTTTAGAAGTGTGAAGTCGGCTTTGAGAAGTTTTCATTGTGGTCTTTTTGTTTCAGGTGGGGCGGGATGAGGACCTCCAGCGAGATTAGTTTATGATCTGATCTCACCAGTGAGGGGTATACTTCCGGTGTTGAACATTGTGATCCCATGTTCGTGATGATGAGATCAAGTATGTTTTCTCCTCTTGTGGGGATGGTGACTAGTTGTTCCATGGCATTTGAGTTTATGAACTCCAGGAACCTTTGGGCTAGAGTGTTTGGGCTTGAGTAGTGTTCCCAGTCTATATTAGGGTAGTTGAAGTCACCTAGTATGATGGTGTTTGGAGATACATTTATCCCTCCATTGTTTTCAGGAAGGCCATGTGAGGTTCCTGAGTTTGAGAGGGTGGCCTGTAACATGCTACAAATTGCAGAGCAGTCTTGCCTATGGTTAATTGCACCTGGATGGTCTCCGATGCATCGTGCGTTGCCACCAACCTTGAGGTGTGGGTGTCCTTTATGAATATGGACACCCTCCTTTCTTGGTGTTGTCCGGATTTTGGGGCCGGAACGCATGATATGAGGTGAAACCTGCTAGTGCTGGGGTGCTCTCAGGAGCCTTGAACCAGGTTTCTGTCACAGCACAGACATCGATGTTCTCCATACTGAGAAGGGCCTCGAGTGCGTGCATCTTGAGATTGAGACTTCTGGCATTGAGCAGCATTACCCTTAGTTTTTACTTTTTGTGTTCTAGGGTGGTAGGTTTAGAATTTGAGCCTTGCCTAAAAAGGCACTATGGGGTGGCAAGAGCCTTTGCCAATATCCGGAAGCCTAGGGGTGACAGGTGCAAGCCGTCCCTTGCAAAGCAGCGTGGCTTGTCCAGCATGTCATCCCAGGCAGACAGACATTGGATCCCCTTTGAATGACACCAGAATTTAAGCCAATTATTAAAGCTGATCATCTTATCACTGTATTGTGGCATCATTCTAGGTGAAGGTAGGATACTGCTCAAGGTCAGGGTCATACCTGCCTGGGCTACATAATCAGAGAGCTCCTCAATGTCTCTTTTCATGTAGTCCAAGGAGGTACGCCTCAGGTCGTTGACACCAGCGTGGACAATGACTGTGTCATTTGTACCTGCTGTTGAGAGACCTGAGTGCTTGTGTTATGTGGCGGATTCTAGCGCCCGACAGGCAGCTTACTGTGACCTTCTCCTTACTCAGTCTGGTGAGCGGGACTTCAGTGTGTCTGACTATGGAGTCACCTATGACAAGTATGTTTGGTGTTGTATTTGGCCTTAAGGGCAGTGACTGCTTTGCACACTGATTTTGTTGTTTATGTGTTGTTTGTGTGGTGTATTGAGTTTGCAGTTGCTTGGGTGTCTGCTTTTGGAGGCCTCTGCTGTTTAGGTAAATTTTACTCAGAGCCTCGAGTATGTCTTAGTGTGTTTATGTGTTTGATTCAGTGGTGTGGTTGAGTTATGTGAGACTGGTATTGTGGTGTGTGTAGTTGCCTTCTCCTCCTGCCTGGTCTTGCCAGTCCTGAGTTGAGAGAGCTCAGCCTCCAGTCTGGCTAAATAGCTGCATCTCTCACAAGTGTTAGTGTTACATGGGAGGAGGAGATGGTTGTCCGTGTACATGAGGCAATTGTAACATTGTCTCAGAATTCCCAGATTCACCAAATGGGCAGGAGAGGACACCAGCATCTGACCCTTCGACATGCTAGAAAGAATTATGAGTTGGTATGAGACAGAAAAGTAGTGGGCTTAGCAGGGAAGTGGGCACTCCTGGGGTTTTGCTAGTGAGAGATTTGTATAATATAGGAGTGCTTGACCTGCAAAGAGAATGCTTATAAGATAAGGGATATGCTTATAAGACCAAGTGCTGAGCTTTTGAGAAGAAAAAGCTATTTGGAACAAGTGCTGCACTTTTTAGTGTAGGTGTAAACTGTTTAGGTTCCTAACAGAGCAGTTCTAAGGGAAAAATTGAAGAACAGACTTTCTGGAGCCAGAAAGAGTTTAACCTTGTTTAACCGGGCTGCCCGATGCTGCTCTACTGGCAACTCCAGCTCGGCTAAAGCACGTTAAAGCGTGCTTGATAGCAGGGGCTGGAAAGAAGCAGGAATAGACCCAAAAGGGAAAATAAAACTACAGTTTCAAGTCAGTAACCACCTCTATGGGGGCAGGGAAGCTGCTCAATGTTAGTCACTGCCACTGATGAACAGAGAGACCCTCCTTCAGCCCAAGCAAAAATGGCCTCACAGAAACTTTCAAACAGTTCAGGAACAGCAAGCCTGTAACTGAACTTTTTAACTCTCAGATAAGTGGGAAAAAGCAAGATTTTACTTTTCTTTTTGTTTTTTACAGAGATAGCAGAGGTTCACAAGTAATGTCAAGTTATAACAGTGCAGTAAATGACCCCACACAAGAGTGCTAGGTCAAGGACAGAAAATATGCAAGTTTTAAGAAAAAAACGATTTAAAATTAAGTGCAAACAGGAAATTCAGCAAACAGCTTTTGGTTGTGCTCTAAATACAGCTACTAATACAGAAATCAGGTTTAACAAGCCAGAAAATGCTCAAGCTAGGCAGCTATGCAGAAAAACTTAGCAAATAAACAGAGAAAAAATACGTAAAATCTCAAAAGTGGCTCCCTTCTTCTCTCAGCGTTTTTCCTCTTGGAGGGTGCTTCACCAACAGCCAACAAGCCTGAAAAGACGCTCAAACCACGAGGCAACTAGGTTTTAAGAGAGGAAGATGAAGGAGTTATGGAAATGACACCTAGTGGCCAATAAAACTACAGTTTCAAGTCAGTAACCACCTCTATGGGGGGCAGGGAAGCTGCTCAATGTTAGTCACTGCCACTGATGAACAGAGAGACCCTCCTTCAGCCCAAGCAAAAATGGCCTCACAGAAACTTTCAAACAGTTCAGGAACAGCAAGCCTGTAACTGAACTTTTTTTAACTCTCAGAAAAGTGGGAAAAAAGCAAGATTTTTTTTTTTTTTTTTTTACAGAGATAGCAGAGGTTCACAAGTAATATCAAGTTATAACAGTGCAGTAAATGACCCCACACAAGAGTGCTAGGTCAAGGACAGAAAATATGCAAGTTTTAAGAAAAACGATTTAAAATTAAGTGCAAACAGGAAATTCAGCAAACAGCTTTTGGTTGTGCTCTAAATACAGCTACTAATACAGAAATCAAGTTTAACAAGCCAGAAAATGCTCAAGCTAGGCAGCTATGCAGAAAAACTTAGCAAATAAACAGAGAAAAATACTTAAAATCTCAAAAGTCCCTCCCTTCTTCTCTCAGCGTTTTTTCCTCTTGGAGGGTGCTTCACCAACAGCCAACAAGCCTGAAAAGATGCTCAAAACACGAGGCAACTAGGTTTTAAGAGAGGAAGATGAAGGAGTTATGGAAATGACGCCTAGTGGCCAATAAAACTACAGTTTCAAGTCAGTAACCACCTCTACGGGGGCAGGGAAGCTGCTCAATGTTAGTCACTGCCACTGATGAACAGAGAGTCCCTCCTTCACCCCAAGCAAAATGGCCTCACAGAAACTTTCAAACAGTTCAGGAACAGCAAGCCTGTAACTGAACTTTTTTAACTCTCAGAAAAGTGGGAAAAAAGCAAGATTTTTTTTTTGAGATAGCAGAGGTTCACAAGTAATATCAAGTTATAACAGTGCAGTAAATGACCCCACACAAGAGTGCTAGGTCAAGGACAGAAAATATGCAAGTTTTAAGAAAAAAACGATTTAAAATTAAGTGCAAACAGGAAATTCAGCAAACAGCTTTTGGTTGTGCTCTAAATACAGCTACTAATACAGAAATCAAGTTTAACAAGCCAGAAAATGCTCAAGCTAGGCAGCTATGCAGAAAAACTTAGCAAATAAACAGAGAAAAAATACTTAAAATCTTAAAAGTGGCTCCCTTCTTCTCTCAGCGTTTTTTCCTCTTGTAGGGTGCTTCACCAACAGCCAACAAGCCTGAAAAGATGCTCAAACAACAAGGCAACTAGGTTTTAAGAGAGGAAGATGAAGGAGTTATGGAAATGACCCCTAGTGGCCAATAAAACTACAGTTTCAAGTCAGTAACCACCTCTACCGGAGATGTGAGCACCAGACCAGGGGTGACATTTTCGATTTCCCATCTAATGGTCCAAGTTACGCTTAAATAGGATTAGGGAGGGACTTCGTTTCACATGGATGGGGAGCATGCTCCACAGAAAGAGAATTCTCGGATATACATATCTGTCTCTCTAACATGTCCTATTTACATAGCAAGCAAAATTTAGGTCTTTTGATCTAGTAGCTCTAGTGCTCTTTGTTTTGTGGATGTGAAAAGGTTTATCAGAGCAGGGTCCAGGGATGCCTTGTATGCCAGGCATAGATCTCCTCTCAGTAGTCTGTAGGAGACTGAGTATACATATAGGGCTTTGAGATGATCTACATAGGACATTGTGTTTATGCCTTGTGTTCTTTTTGTAAGGAACCTTTGTGGATGTTCCAATTGCTGCATGTGTCTGGTCAGGTGAAAATATTCAATGATGGGTCTGATGATGACACAGTATAGAGGTCCAATGACTTCCCTGGGTCTAGGTGCCATGCACTTACATATACATTGAGCAACAAAGAAGGATTTCCTTACTATCTTGGATACATGTTGGTTGAAGGTCAGGTTACTGTCTACATGTGTTCCCAGATCCCTAATTAGTGAGTCAACTCTTAGGGGTGTTTGATTGATGATATAGTTTCCCAGAGTGGCTGACTTCCCAAAAGGCACTATGATTCTTTTCTTGGCATTGAGGTTTAAGCTGTGGCTTTGCCACCAGTTATTTGTCTGTGTTAGACCCTCTTGTAAGATGTTAATGACTTGGGGGGATTCTATGATTGTTCCCAGTTTTCAGTCATCTGGAAACTTGGTCAGCTAGAGGCCTTTAACATGAGCCTTGACTTCTGAGAAGTAGATACCAAAGAGGAGTGGGCCCAGCTCAAAGCCTTGAGGGAGTCCACTGGTGATTGGCCTCTTTGAGGAGGTGATCTCACCAATTATACCTTCCTGGTCCGATCTGAGATCCAGCTGGCTATCCAGCATGTTATATAAGGGTTTATACCTAATTTCATAAGTTTGTAAACAATGTCAGAGTTGGGCTGGCACCTCGGCACCGTAAAAATCTACTGCCAATCATTAGCGGACTGGAGTTCTGCTGTGGCGACCTCTGACTGGGAAAAGCCAAAAGAAAAAGAAGTCAGAGTTGGGTATTGTATCAAATGCCTTAGTCAGGTCAAGGTAGGCCTCATGCGCTGTTTTACCCTCATACATTGCCATGGTGACCTTCTCAAAGAAGTCCACCAGGTTTAGTAGTCATGGAATTCGTTTGACAAAGCCAGTCTGGGATGGATCCATTATCTGAAGGTCTCCCATGTCGTTGTTGATCATTTCAATGATAATTCTTTCCATGGCTTTGCAAATAAGACTAGTTGAACTAATGGATCTGTATTTTAAGGGATTCGTTGATGGTCCACCCTTATGAAGAGGAATGGCTGTTGCAGTTCTCCATTCTCATGCCACAAAGCCTGTTTTAAGACTATAGTTAAATTGTAACTTCAGTGGCCTGATATGTCATATTTTAGACTGTTCATTAGGGATTCTATGATATTATTGGGGCCCACTGAGGCTGTATTCTTGGCCTTAGTGAGTGTAGCATGGACATGCTGTCTATTTATAGTTGGAGGGGTTATGTTTGAAGGTATTTCTTTGGAGGTTGCTGGGGGTGAGTGAGAGGCTAAAGGTAGAAATTAATTTGACAGCCAGCAGACTTACTATGTCATCCAGCTCAGTGACTGTGGCACCATTAACCACCAGTTCAGCACACTGCTATGTGCTGTCTTTGAGGTATCTGAAACAGCAGAAAAAGGCCTTGTGGTTTTCTTTTGCCTGGAAGGCTATCTTGACATCAAATTTGGCTTTATTGGATTTAATTAGCCCTCCTGGCTACCTGTTTATTTTGATGAGAGGGTTCTTATTTTTAACTGAGTTACACTTTTTGAGTTCAGACATGATTTTTTCCTTTTATTGTATAACTTGTTTAATTTGGGATGATACCAAAGTTGTTTGCTTTTGGGGTTAGTTTTTGAACTTACTTCTGGTAGGTATATCAGCCACTACACAGTCATGACATGGTTGTACAGAGTTTCTGTAAACAATTCTGCATAGGCTGCTGCTTTCTCTGGATTTGAAGGGGCACTGAATTTTGACAAACTACCTCTTAATAAAAGGCAGTTTGCCTTGGAATGTTCCTAACTTTCACTGAATTTACTGGGGTTACCAAGTTGATTTTGATTTTGAAGGAGGCAGCTTTATGATCAGTCCTTACCAGGAAGGATGTGACATTGAGAGTGGTGCAGTGTTCTTCCATATTTGTGAGTACGAGGTCCAGTATGTTGAAACCTCTAGTGAACGTATGCACTAACTGGTTAAGGTTGTTTGTATTTAGAAAGTCCAGGAATCTCTGTGCCTGCAGATTTGGGGCCATGTAGGATTCCCAGTACATAGAAGGGTAATTAAATTCTCCCATAAGTAAGGTGTTAGGTTGGATGGTGAGTGTCTCCAATGGGTTTAAGTATGTGTTATGAGTTACATGGGACATTTAGGGTGACTTGTTATATTAACATATCAACATAGATTACATCTAATAAGAAGATATGTTTTCTTAACCATTTCAGACCAACTTGCATTTCTAGGGTGTGGTAAGCCATGATTTGAATGGTCAGCAAATGGCTATAGTTACACCATCACCTTAGGGCATTATCATACATTTAAAGTATGGTCATCTCTTGTAACATACCAAGTAGCATCATGGATTATACGGTTCATTTCAAATGTAAAACGTACCTCTGTCCTGTTTCTGTTTAGCCAGTAAGTACACTCCTTCTGAATCATACATTTATCCTGTCTAGATATTTGAATCTTCCACAGAAGAACTTAATACCATACTCATAGCAGGATATACTGCAATAACTAGCCATCAACAATGACAGTGACTACAAAAGGGACTAGCCAAAGTGCAAGGCAACATCAAATAATTTACACTGAACCAGTGACTGCAAGTAAAAATCACTTGCCTAAGATCACACCTCACTTCCTGACAATTACATTTTTATGTGTGTGAGAGAGAGAGTGTGTGTGTGTGTGTGTGTGTGTGTGTGTGTGTGTGTGTGTGTGTGTGTGTGTGTGTGTATGTGTGTGTGTGTGCATCTCTCTCCATATGCATGCTGTCAGTATTTGCAATGCCCATTTTCCCCACGTTGTCTATTCTTAAACAAAGCTCATCAGAAGACAAAAAAATCATCTACTTTCCATAGGCTCCAGTTCACCAACTAAGCATGAAAACTCAATAATCTGCACAACTTTCCTTGGACTGCAGTAAGCCTAAAATAAGAAATGAACTTAACTCCTTTATGAGACTACAGCACAAATCCATCAGGGACTTCATAGTGTTAAAAATGAAGAAACTTCTTGATAGTAAGAAACAACAAGGTAAATGGTCTGGAAATAATTAGAGCACTGTTCATGTAAATGTCTGTAAATTACTCAGTGTGAAAAACATTTAAAATAGATTCTTGTTCCTAATTACTGCTGGTTATAAACAGAGGAGGCTTAATTCACATCTAGGCTTTAATGCATGCACTGACAAATCAAACTGATGTTGACAGATCTACATGGTTGTCTTTCTATTTCATTTTGCTTTCTACTTGCAATTGATTTGCTACAGATAACTTGACTAAAATGAAATGGACTATAGCATACATTGGTTAATGTGTTCTACGTTCAGGAAAATGGAAAAGGACTGACTTCTTTTGTGCTACGACAGGCTGCCTAAATAATTTTGCAGACATTCTTAATATTTTTTCACAAGAAACAAATGGCTATTACATAGAACATGCTGTATTTGGATTCAAAGTTAATAAGATTAGATATATAACAATGCTCTCAAATTAGAATATAATCATGTCTATAAAGTAATCTTAAAATTGCTTTTAAATGAGCAATAACATCATGCAGACCCAAATGGTTAACTGTCATAAGAGTAGCATGCACAATTGTAAAATCCTTCATTAACATCGTCACACACAACTATGACCTTAAGAAAGAACATCAACAGCAAGAGTCAAAACTGCCTCACAATACAAAACAGAAACAGCACAAACACTGTTCTTTCATGGCAGTGACAGGCACATGATTTTCATACATAGCTTTACTTCTGTTATTGTTTTCAATGTGCCATTGAAGAGCATTTATGACACCATTATGCCAGAGCTGTGAGTGACACACACAGAAGAACCAGGAGTCTCCACCAAGGATGTAAGGGGGTAGGTGACATTACAGGACCGGTAGGGCATACAGTACAGTACAGTACAGCAGTTTGTGTGCCCATAAGATAGAAGGCATCATGTCACTAGGATAGTTATATCACCTAAGTTAGCATCACACAACAGCACAGCTTGTGCATGCACAGTAATGGGTACAAGGACAATAACAACACTGAGTCGGAGCACACAGTAGATGCAGACTATGCACCACAGATATAGCTATGTCATGTGGGTAACTGGCAGTAAGCAAGTGCAGTGCGAGGGCATACAAAATAGCTAGTTCTGTGTACATTAGGTTCATAATGTCATGGGCATCATGAGAGCCATGCAGCACATGTAAGGACCAGACATCAATGGCACCCTCTCCATCCTGGTAATCTGCAGCTCACTGAGCACATGGGCAACAACATGGGGGGGGGTAACATAGTGGGAACACCTTGTGTACTGCTCACAGATGTAACACCCACAGGCACATAAGATCAGTAGATGTACAGGTAATGGAAACAATACTGCAGGGTACACATCAAGGGTATGAGTCCAGGGGCACACGAGGGCATTGGGCACACAGGTAATGTACATGTACACCATTGGGTATGTGGCATGTGTGGGCTGTATACTACTACCTTCACCATGGCACTGAAAGTCCAGACTGAAAACAGCAGCATTCTGGCATGCACAGTGCGTACAGGTGTATCTATGTCAGATGAGCTACTGTTCAGAAAGTCGAAAGTCATATGGTTGAGACCATATGATCAACTTTCTGAAAAGTCACGCAAAACAAAACAAAACAGCAAAAATCTGTTTTTGCAAGGGGGGCTAGCTCCCCCACACCCACCTACACCCACTGCCACTGAAAATTGTATATAGCAACTCTGAGACCACACAACAGTAGGGGAAAAGGTAAATTCCCATATCACCACTGTTCCATGATCTCTATGCAAATGCTGTGACTTTTCAGAAAATTTTCATATGGTCTCAACCATATGAAATTTGACTTTCTGAAAAGGCAGTCTTCTAAAGGGCTAATACAGGCTGTCTGACACACATACAGAATGTCACTAGGCACTTGGCATGGGGTTAACTTTAACTGAGTGCCCACATCATAAGCTTACTTTGTGCCTACAGCAAGGATGCATGAAAAAGGAATAAGGATGCACTCTTATGACAATGTAAAGCACACAGCATGGTCTCACTGTACTCACATCTACTCAAAACTGCTGGAACAATAGGAGATGGGGGTACAGCACTTAAACAAAGGTTCTTACCTCTATACGTACGTTCAAGAGGTCACAATTGCATATGAGTGCCCCAGATGAGCCCTGTGCAGAATTTGGCACCATTCTTGGAAAATATCACAGGACTGACTAAGAATTTATTAGCTCTCCAGATAAGGCTTGCACACACACACACACACACACACACACACACACACACACACACACACACACACACACACACACACACACACACACACACACACACACACACACACACACACACACACACACACACACACACAAGCAGACACAGAGCTAAAAGCATGCGTGTGTGTGTGTGTGTGTGTGTGTGTGTGTGTGTTTGTGTGTGCATGTTTGTAATTTTGTACCCAGTGTGTGGCATCACTGTCTTGCAATGTAATGGATACCTACTAGACTGGGCTGGTTAATGTATGGAGTGTCCAAAGCATAATTCCATCTTATTGCAATTGTGTAGCTAATCTACAGTAAAACAAGATTAGGAACTATGTTCCTAGTATTACCAGATTTAGTTTGCTCCTTCAGCATGCATGGCTGAGTACTAGTGCAGGTAGGTAGGTAAACAGACAGAGATGCATGTAACAATGAACAGGCCTTTGCCTTGTATTCTTTTTATTAACTTTGGAGAAGCAAATAACTGAATCATTGCAATTCATAGTCACTGTACCATGGTAAATATTATATATATTGAAAGTAAGAAGCACAGACAAAATAGGACAAATCACAAAAAAAAAACCACAGCAAGAATTTATTATATCACTAGTGCAGAGCCAAGTTTGGGTTAGATCATACTGGGATTAACTCCCAGCTATGCCATTTACTCTCAAAGAATAACTCGGCAGGTGCAATTAATACATTTAGCATAACCAAAAAAACTGAGTTGTGGATTATTGATGTTATGTATTTATTTTTACACAAATGCTTTATTTTATTTCATCCATGTTTTCTCAGCTATGTTTTGGTAAAGGTTCACCAGTGTTGCTTTGACCATGGTAATGAAACAGTTTTGCACAGTTGCCTCTGTAAGTCACTAATAAGGAAAGAATGATGCTCTGTTTTACTGGCACTGCATAAGACAGTTTATGAAGTTAGTGTGAAGGACTGCTTGGAATGCCTGAGTGACCTGAAGGGATAAAGTGCAGCTGATACTTGAACATTTTTTTTATTTAATTTAATTTATTTACTTTGAATTTGGTAAGTGGAGCAAAGCAATGATTCCAATGCACCTATTTCAGTCTCATCCTAGGACATTTATAACTGCTTGTGGATCATTTTTAATTCTATCAGCGTGCCACTTCCCTGTCCCAGGATCAGTGTTAAACTGGCAAGTCATGCAGCCAGTTTATAAAGGTGTAGCATGTGAGATTTTGCTTTTGTATTTTCTAGCAGGAAAATAATTTTTTCAGGATTTGATGGACTTGGGGCAGTATTCATAAAAGTCTGTTTCATAACACAAATCAAAACAAGTCTCTTATTCCAATTTATGGTACACAATAATGTTGCTAATATGACGGTTCGCTTGATAAATTTAGCATCAAAAATCTTATTGTATAATATAGAATAACAGAGGACCGTAGGTAAGTAGTAGGCTAGCTGCCCTTGTGAGCCATTTTAAACCTAGCCAGTTTCCCTTTTTGTGCTTTAATTAACTTATACCATGTGGTTAGAGAGTGTCCTTAATCATCCCATGGTCAATAATTATATATTTCCCCTAATGAGAATAACTGGGATCATACCACAAATAATTGTAGGGAACCCATGCATAGGATAAAGCATTTAGGAGCTGCCTCTGTCCATTAATAGTACAGGTTGCAGTCCTGTAGAAAAATTTGTGTTTCCCATCCATAGATCCCGGTTGTGCTTGAATATGGACAGAGAATAATTTTGTTTTACGTGGATGGGGAGTCTGTTCTAGAGCAGTGGTATCCTCTGTGAGATATACCTGTCCCTCCAAACTGTTCTGCTGATGTTGCAGAAGAGGTTTAAATCCCTGGATAGAGTATTTCTGATGCTATTTGACTTGCTGATGTGCAATAAATTCATCAGTATTGGGTTGGAGGATGCCTGGAATGCCAGACACAATTCACCTCTTAGCAGTCTATAGGATCTTCTTCTTCTTCTTTCAGCTGCTCCCATTAGGGGTTGCCACAGCAGATCAACTGTTTCCATTTCTTCCTGTCCTCTGCATCTTGCTCTGTCACACTAACCACCGGCATGTCCTCCCTCACCACATCCATAAACCTTATCTTAGGCCTTCCTCTTTTCCTGTTACCTGGCAGCTTCATCCTTAGCATCTTTTTCCCAATATACTCTGCATCCCTCCTCAGCACATGTCCAAACCAATGTAATCTTGCCTCTCTGGCTTTGTCTCCAAACCTTCCAACCTGGGCTGACCCTCTAATATACTTATTCCTAATCCTGTCCATCCTCGTCACACCCAGTGCAAATCTTAACATCTTCAACTCTGCCACGTCAAGCTCTGACTCCTGCCTTTTTGTCAATGCCACTGTCTCCAACCCGTATAACATAGCTGGCCTCACTACCCTCTTGTAGACCTTCCCTTTCACTCTTACTGGTACTCGTCTGTAGGATACCGAGTACAATGACAGAATTGTGAGTCATTCCATGTAGGACATGAGTTTTTTAGGTCTTGTAGTCTTTTAGTAAGGTATATCTGTGGAAGTTCCAGTTGCTTCATATGTCTCTGAACAAATACATGCCAAAAAATCACTACATACCTCTCAACCTCTTACAGCAAGAAATCTGGACAAGGCCATAAATATTGGGGGGACAAACACCCAAAAATAGGGACAATTTTTAAATATTGCTCTTATAAACTTAGAAAGTTGATATAATGACAGGTTTTCCATTAACATGGATTTTCTGAATGGTATGAAGTCTGAAACTCAAATGCCATGTCATTATTTTCTGACTTCCATCCTCAATAATTTGCCAAACATTTGCCAGAAAAACAAACATTTATGAGGAGCAGACCGAAGATACGAAGCAAAAATCTGGACATTCTGCAGAAATCTGGATGGTTGACAGGTATGGATCACTATATTCAATGACTGGCCTAATAAGGACTAAGTAAGGGGCAACAATGACATCTCTAGATCTAGACACAATTCTTTTTTTTTTATAACCTGTGCAATACAGAAGGATTTTCTTACAACAATGGACACATGTTGGTCAAAAATTAGGTCAGTGTCCACATAAGTTTCCAAATCTTGCACAACTGAGTCAACTCTTAGGGACCTTCCTAAAGCAGAGGAATGATTGTTGCTGTTCTCCATTTGCTTAGTACAAAACTTTATGGATGTTGAGATTGAACAGTGTTGTTAAGGGTGTAGCTAAATCAGGCCCCATTGTATTTAAGATGCATCTAGGGATATTGTCAGGACTCACTGATGAAGTATATTTAACTTTTGATAACATTTTTGGGACTTGGCATTATGTGATAGCTGGAGGCAAGATAGTTTCAGGTATATCTTGAGGGACAGATGGATTTAACATAATGAATTTATTCTGATAAATGCTGTGAAGGGAAGAAACACATTGTACCGGCATCAGCTGCATGCCAAACTATTATGGCAACAAAGCAGAGGTTGTGGCCATAATAGTTCAGCAGGTCTTCTTCTGCTGATTATGTTAAAAATTATTCACTGAGAATAGCGTTACAGGTATTAGACTGGCTGTGTATCCAGGAGCTTTCTTAGCAACTGGTGCTACTATCTGCTGGTGCAATATACAGCTCACTTTGTGTGTTACTGGGTTTTGACAGTTTATATAAAGCACTTAGCATCATGGAACCCAGTGGTCTGCAAAGCAGCTACATAAAGCAGCACATTTAAGAACTGCTTCTCAAGTGCCACATTATGCTTTGCATGGATGCCGCGGTGGTACAGCGGTAGCGTTGTTACCTCACAGCAAGAGGTTTTCCCATTGGATTCTCGGCGTGGCTTGAGAGTGCCTTCTGTGTGGAGTCTGCATGTCCTTCCCACAGTTGGGTAGCGTTCAAAAGACATGAGTGTGTAAATGGGCGTGCCTTCGTTGAAGGTTGGGTGTCAAGCTGGCACCTCAGCGTTTCGTAAAAAAATCTACTGCCAATCATTAGCGGACCGGAGTTCCGCTGTAGCGACCCCTTACCGGGAAAAGCCGAAAGCCCAACAACAACAACATTACTTTGCACTACAGCTCCCTACTGAAGTACAAAACCTGGAATTATGAGTGCCAAAAGCGTGAAAATTTACATGCAGTTGGCAAAGAAATGCAGCATATATTAATATTGCAGTGACACCATTAAAATATTTTTGTAATGGGCTTCTCCCAGCTGCATCCCAACCTCCCTCTACTTATATATACTAACTCTGAGATTTATGTACTGCAGGATAAGGGGAATATTCCAGTGTATCACACCCTGCATATATATAAATATAGAAACACAAAATACAGCAGTGTGGAACAATAGCTTCAACAAACCAAAAACAAAAAAATGTTCTCAAGTAAATAACACACCAAGACGAAGTAATTCGTGATTTTGTTCTTTTTTTAATAAATAGAACTTCTTCAGAATAAATACATTGAACTCATAGCACAAGTTAAATACAAAAATATACCATCACATGATCACAAATAGCCAATGAAAATTAACTGAATCAATAAATATAAATAACCTGTGATTTTTTTACAATTTCATCCTTCAGTCCCTAAGACGTATCTTACTAACCCAAATAAAATCTACTTATACATGAAAATATTTGTATTAAAAGTTCAAAAATTCCCACTTTGCTGATATTTTTGCTCACTTAAAATCTCTGTGCCTTTAGAAAACACTTACCCCCAGATTTAACAAACTCCATGTAGGAATAGTGTTTTCCTACATGGGATGAATGCTGTCTGTGTCCACATCTCCCTCTCGGTAGTGTGCTTTGCATATTAATGAAGGTGCGCTACTGAGGGGGAGCTGTGTACATGCATACTGAATCAGAGCTAGGAGGTATGTTACAGTGCTCGCAGATCTGTAACATGGCCCCTGCATTTCCAAAGTGCCATATGGTACATTACAATAAAGAAAGTGTCCAAACACAATTAAATGATGAATATCACATAGGGGGTGTGTTACAGTATCAGTAAAATACCCCCTACATTGTGAAAGTGCCATACGGCACTAAATAAATGAAGAAAGTGTCCTCTGACACTTAAGTAATACTGTGAACTGTAATGTCATGTAGTGGGTGTGTTACATCTGTAACACACCCTCTGCATTGTAAAAGTGCTGAACAGCACTAAAACAATTAATAAAGTGTCCTTGGACACTTATTTAATAATTGTTAGTGTAATGTTTAATTTATAATAAATAATAATTGTTTTTATTTCATTTTCTTTTAAGTTTAAGCAAAGCTGAGTGGGTTTGCATGATGTGGTGCTTTACACAGCAGTGCTTAAATGTATGGAAAAGTTATATAGAACTGTATAGCTGAAATTTTTACAGCCCAGGAGATGTGAGGTGAAAACCACCATTTAAACACAAGTGTCTGATACAGTATAGTCACACCTCAAGGTAATGTAATGAAAGCACATTGGAGGAGGTCATGTAAAGTAAAATACATACACTTAATAATAATGTATCAATAATGAGTAATTAATAGCCAACTCTTATTTTTTAAATGAAAATTTTGCTAAGCACTGCAAAGCCAAGCTAAGCAATGCTTAAACATTACCTGTCTGAGCAATACCTAGCAGTGCTTAGCTCCACTTAGCTGGTTTGAGCACTGCTAAGCAGTCCCATTCTAAGCATTCCTCAGCTCAGTTGAGTGGATTTGCGCACTACTAAGCACTGCTAAGCATTTGCCACTTTAAGCACTGCTCAACTCAGTTTAGTGGGTTTGCGCACTGCTGAGCTGTGCTTAGCATTTTTGAAAATGGTCCAATGACAGCAAAGGGTGGGAATATGACCTTATGTAAACCACGCAGACAGGAATACGGGCAGAACCTGATAGAGTTTGATCCCTGTAGGAACTATGGCAGGTGCAGAGCTCACTTTTGAGCACAGCACTAGGGCATGCTGGAGTCCAGGGTCATGACTGGGCTCCTCATAAAGAACCATGATGGCAGACTGCTGCAGCCAGTACCAGGGCTCAGAATACAAGTCTGATGGCTGGGACTGTCTGGTACATGAGCTCACCTATGCCACTGGCATCTCCACACTGGTGACCAGGTCCGTCATCATTATAATGACCAGGAATGGAGGAAGGCAACAGTCTTGGCCCAATGGATCCAGGATGCTCAGGCCCGGAATGCCCCAGACTTTTGTAAGTATATCAAGTTGTGATTTATCAAATTGTAGGATGAATATCTGATAGACAGGTATGCATAATGGTGTGTTTTTCCCCCCACAGTTGCAGAGGAGAGGGCTCATAACATTGAGGCCCATGCAGGACAAATGGCGAGGCTGTGCTGACAGTGTGGTGAGTACAGAGCTAACTTGCAATATATATAGTCTAATAAATCAGAAAGTGTAATTGTTTACTGCCATTAGGTATTGTGTGTTCTGAGTGTACTGAATAAATGTGTTGTTAGACCAACACTAATATAAGTGACTAATGCCAGGTACTGTGTAATACAGATGAAGGCAGCAAACAAGCTACTATTGATGAAAGGAAGCCAGTACTGTAGTAATACTGTGGAGGAATTAATCTGTTAATAAAGTATACTGTGCTTGCTACTATGAAAGTAATAACTGACATATATTCATAATCTACAGGATATGCAGTACAACTGAATTTAGTATTTTGAATGTAATAACCCACTGTGTCATGTCACCCTAAATAAAGCTCATTCCCACAAACTGTTGTGTTTAATCTGGTCTGTTGTTGAAGAAATACAAGTGTACAGGTGCTACACAGCAAATATGGCTATGAGAGCATTAATTCACTTAGGCTTGTCTGCTAAGCAGCTGTTATGCCAAACTGTAGATGTGGAGCTGTAAAACAAGATACAATGAAAATTGATATATGTTCTGCACTAAGATCTGAGCCTTGAATAGTAATGTGTAATGTATTATAGTGTGTTCCCTCCAGCATTGTCTTGTGTTAACCTTTGCATTTCAGCTACATGTATTCCTGAATGAAGGTATGCTATTGCAGGCAAGTATGAGACTGTAATAGATGGAGATTGAAAATATATGATGTGCAAATGTGTATGGGTCGGGTATGCAACCCAGCAGCCTGCTATGGTCTGTACAGATTACACATAATCATATCCACTAGGGGATAAATGTGTACACCTGCATTCAAAGTATTAATACACAGTTTACTATGTATCATGCATGACACTGTGACACTCACATTATATTACAAGGTCACACTTTGTAACCAAGTGAGTTTTAGGCACAAATCAGTCAAGCAGCAGATAGCATTGTTGCAGCAGCTCAGTGTGATAAAAAATACATATGTTGTTAATTTATGCACACACAGACCATAGTTTGAATCCAGGGACTGGTATGAAGATGTGTTTATAGTTACACACAAGTAATCCTGATTATTTGTAGAAACAGTCAGGTAGTGTTAACATATATTTTCTCCACAGGGCTCACATGTAAAGAAATGTTTGTATTAGCTGTATAAAGGGTATACTAATAAACTGTGTACAAATGTTCCAGTGTCGAACCCCATGCCTACAAATGACAGCAGGATAGCTATATACACCATGCACTCTTCCCAACACATGTCTCTCAAGTGTCAAGCTATCATGGCTAGTGATCACTGTTGCCAATAAACTTGCACACAAATATAAATCCAGTAGAAGTATGCCATTAGCACACTCACACAGCATCAGAGCAAAGTACACCTTGTTAGTCATATATGTAACCCTGACATGTACGAGTCCCCTCTACTCATGTACCTAGAGTTGTCACAGCTTGGCCCATAGCATTCCAGGTCAACAGATTAACAGCTATGCATGTGCTACAGTAGCTGTAGGCCTCAAGTAGATGTAAAGTGAGGCCAGACCTGTAGAGTATTGAGCAGTACTGTTGTGAAAAATATAGCCTATACAGTTGGTAATGGACTGTTGCTCTCGCCCCCCCCCCCACCCGTTATCTGCAGCAATAATTATTATTCATATGCTACAGATATGTTGTTCTTAAAACCTAATGTTGGGACTTATGTTCTATTATTGTTCATATATTTCAATGGTTGCATACTGACATACCTTGTTCAAATTCCATTGTTGGTGGCCTGTTGCCATAACTGTTACTGGCATGCTGTTACAATAATGACTGTTATTCCATTTATGCATATGTTCTGTTTGCTATGCATTTTTTCCAATTCTATTATTCTGGATTAATTGGAACATCCATGCATGCTGTTATAACTAATGTTGAAATGTTTTGTTAATGACTAACCAATATACTTTGAAAAACCATAACACCATATCA
Organism: Protopterus annectens; assembly: GCF_019279795.1. Taxonomy (NCBI): domain Eukaryota; kingdom Metazoa; phylum Chordata; order Ceratodontiformes; family Protopteridae; genus Protopterus; species Protopterus annectens. Next base: position 1,620,500,533 of record NC_056741.1, read on the forward strand.
TGTTTGGGTAGGCAGATCCCAGCAATCCACCTGTCCCACCTCATCTGGCCACGGTACCAGGTCCCAGCATGTCTGGGACCCAACCTTGAGTTGCCTCCACCGCTGGTCCTGCACCACCCTCCCATGGAACCTTCTAAGGGAACAGGGCCTGGTCCCCCCCACTGGGCATGGGCATGGAGAGAACACTGTTATCCAACACCAGTTCAGAGATATGGTGCACAAGGTCATCCAGTGGGACTTGGATGACCACCTGCACCAGATTAAGGGCAGACTGGTGCACCTAGAGGGGCAGGCTGGTCCAATTTCTCAGCCCCCAGCACAGTCACCTTTGGGGTCGTGAAGGAGCAGTGGTGACTGCCCACAGGTGGGGACCTCAGTCCCACTGTTTCCATGTGGGAGCATGTGGCCCTCTGATTCCCAACCACCCTCCCTGTCAAAGGTGTTTACCCCCTCATGTGTCATACACTGCCCCTGTCTGCTGTCTTGTCTGTCTGCAAAAGCAACTTCTCCTACCCAACTTACCTCCCCATACTTACCTACAACCCTTCCGCCCAACATCCCACTCTCACCTTAAAAAAGGGGGGGGCATCTGTCCCCCAAAAAACTCTCATCTCATACATAGCTCTCCATTTCCCCCCACTTACACCAATGTTAATCAATTTACCCATGAATCACTCAACAAATGTATGTCTCTCACACCCCTCCCTGTGGGGTCTGAGGCCTAAATTCCAAATTGTCCACATCATTCACAGCTGTTGCTGCACAAGAAATGGAGAGCTATGGTCCTTTCCTACACCTATCCTGCACATCCCTAGCTCCCTTTCATAATGTTTTCCCCCTTCTTTCCCCCATTTCACCACTTTCCTATAACCCCTTTTTTCTTTTCTTTTTTTTGGAATTAGCGCTGATTCAAGTGGGAGTAAACACCGCTAAGCAAAGCTAAGGGTCTCATGGCATCACTTAGCATCATGCAAACCCACACACACCCGCCTAAAACTGCTTAAAACCACTTTAATCACTCTATCTCATTTAGCCACTCTTCAGCCCAGCAACAAAATAACCAGCCCTGGCAAGTCTCATACCCAGGACCCTGTGCACTAGAGTCAGAGCTACACACCACTATGCCAAATCAGCTGTGAGAATTAGTAATGCTTTTGCAAATATATCATGCATTACACTCATTTAACATTTGGGAAAGAAAGACATCCCTGCCAAGTCTCAAATCCAAGTCACCGCACACTAGAGTCAGTGCAATGCACCACTAAGCCAAACCAGCTCTGGGGAATTAAAACTGATTTTGTAAATATATCATGCAGTGCAGTCATGTAACATTAGGAAAAAAGACAAAGCTGCCAGGTATTGAACCCAGGATCTTCTAAACTACACTCAGAGGAACACACCACTACACAAAATCAGCTCTGGGAATTAGTGATGATTTTGTAAATATATCATGCACTACAGTGATGTAACCTTAGGGAAAGAAGCCACCACTGCCAAATTTTGAATGCAGATCCATCTGAACTCCAGTCAGAGCAACATACCAGTAAGCCAACTAACTGCTGGAGTATAACAACTGGTTTTAGAAACATAACCTGATTGCCAGTCACACACTACTCCTATATATATAGCGGCCCACATCACAGTGTACTTGGGTCTCTGACAGAAACACAGAACCAGTACACAGACAAATAAATGCTGCTGGATGTATGGGAGGCCTACAATATCATGTAGAGATAACAACTGCACAGATTGTTGCTGAATATCCACAGTTGTGCCCCCTATTTATGGTAAGGTCATCATAAAACCTACTCTGTGTGCCAATATACTGGCAAGAAAATGCACATTGTGGTTACAAAATCATGACAGACAGCTCAGTATCACACGTCATACCCATCAGAACACACATGTCCATGCTAATCTTGTGTTACACACTGTATGCATGCACATATGTCTTACAAATACAGCTGCCATAATAATGATTCAGTATCTCTATCTGTTACATGCTTAGCATCTGTCACATCTAGACACCCACAGTCCTGGCCCACAGTCCAGTCTGTGGCATGACAACTAAATCCATGTCAATACAACATAGGAATAACTGAGCCCTGCAATGTCAAGCAATACTAGTTGCTCCTACCGCAGTCACTGACACCCACAGTAGCACATTAAAGGCCTGCAGGGTGGGACATATTTCACAGTTATGAATATGTGTACTAAATGTTGCTCATCAGTCTCTGGATGGCACTATTATGTAACATATGCACCACAGGCACATGCCTCAGCTAGATTGTTGTGGGTACCCTCAACCAAGTCATGCTGTGATACAACAGCTGACACTGCACCCTCACTGACAGTAACAGCGTGCTCTCCCCCAGTGTCTTCACAATCCCTAGTCTGACTCCTGACCAAAATGCAGCAGCTGCAGCCTGCTACACATGCAGCAGTATGTCCAGCTACCTGCTACAGATCTAACATAGCTCCCAAACACCTAGAGCAGAACATCCACACAACAGCCAAACATAACAGGTTGGTGGGGGGGGTGTTGAGGTTTTAAGTGACATGTCTCACAGTCTGCTCCTACAAACATACACAGCTGATAGACCAGCATCAACTGTAGCAGCATGCACAGTCAGATAGAAAAGAATGACACTCCCATCTGCCTGTTTCCTTACTCACCCCAATACACATTTACACAGTACACTGCTACAGAATCTGAAAGTCTGTTAACAATCGCCAGACATAGCATGCAAAACTGTGGACATAACACATTAATCCAAACAGTGGACAGTACTTCCACCTACCATCTGTGATGCTGCAGCTCCCACATCTCGATAATGTCCTCCTCACAGGCCAGGAAAACGGGCAAGGCCCACATGAAGGCCTTAATTATAGCACTGTGTTGACATGCCATTGGCTAATGGAAAGGCAACCCAGCTGTTCTGGATGCAATTAGCAAGTGGGAGCCACTGACTGGTGCACAGGCCATCACCTGTTCATGAGCATACCTACAAAAGACAAGCTGATGCCTATGGTAAACAGGTCTGACACTTTCTTCATGAAAACAGACTGTGATTCTTTACGTCACTACTAGTGGATTTCTTCTGACAAAGGAGTGCAACACTATACCATGCATATCATACAATTAAGCATGTAATGGAATGCAGATGGGGGGATGCAGTCATGGGAAATAGGAATTTTAAACAGTAGGTCTCAACTACACTTTCTGGACTGTCATGTTGCTATTAGTCTGCTGTCCAGCACCTACGGCCATCACTGATGGTTCTGTCTGCAGTGACATAGATCACAGCTCTGGCCCCTGAGTCACCCCAGCAACGGTCAGCTCACATATGACTACTACTGGATTGTCTGCTGTACAATATTGATTATGACACTGCCAGCCCAGCTAATTGGAATGTTGTAAATAATCATATGTCATTTGTGAATATTAATATGATATATGTGCTTGTCTTACAAATGTAAGTGAACTATATATTTTATGTGGATATTAAACAACTGGTGCAGAAGTGTGTGTCGAACTGTACGTTATGTACTGAGCTTATACCTCTCAAACATCCAGATTTTTGCAGAATGTCCAAGTTTTCCTCATATTTTTAGTCATTTCCTCATACATTTGTGTTTTTCTGTCAAATCATTAAAGACTGAAGTTATAAAATAATAGCACACATTTGTATGTCAGATGACATATCCTTCAGAACATTCATGTGAATTCAAAACCTGTTACTCTATCAACTGTCTAAGTTTGTAAGAGCAATATTTAAAAGTGTCACTATCTTTGGGCCTTTGCCCCCCCCCCCTTTATTTGTGCCTTTGTCCAGATGTCTTGGTCTAAAAGGTTGAGAAGTATGACTGAGCTTCAAGAGTGTAAACACAGTGTACCATACTGGAAAAGAACAGAAATATTTATAAAGTATTACCTGTGCAAATGTATGTATTAAAAGTAGAAGCTGGAAGCCTCAAACATACAGAGATAAGTTGCAAAACTTCAAGAAAATAAGCTGAACTTGTTTTATGAATGTGTTATCTTAGTGTCAGTGCAGAAAGCAGGCATACATGCATACAGCTAGGGGGGTTTGTATTGTCTTGAAACATAAATAATAATAAATAAATGTAAAAGTGTTTATGTTATGACTTCCAGTTCTACACAAACAGAGAGATATGTACTTCTGATGCAGAGATGTTAAAATGTATGTTAGTTGCTGTTAGCCTGAGAACTGAAGGCAGGTGACAAAGACCGATGTAATCTGAGCTATCCCAGCAGTAATCTTGATTATTACTTTCTGACCTGTCTCAGAGAAAGACCTTTGCATTTTGTATGTGTCTTTGTATCTGACAACATTGACTCATTTACATTTGCCTTGCTAATAGTAAGGAATTAGGGAAAAGTAAATGCATTTACATATAGATGGGAATATAGTAAATATTACTTTAGATGTTTGCTTATTTATTTCAGAGTGTCCTGCAATGTTGTTTTAAAATATTCCCTGTGATTCTGAACTCTGTAGTTACTGTATTGATTGAGTATTGTCTTGTTCCTTTATTAGTTATTATTAAATAGAGCTAAACCTTATAATTGTGGCTGTTCTGTTTAGAACTAAGTAAGCTCTTAGAGTACTTGCATAAGTATTTGGTGACACTGTATAGCCCACTCCAATAGCCTTGGTCTTGGTCATACTTGCCATTGGATAATAGGCGCATCACACAGTAGGACTCATCACCCTTTGGTAAGGACCTTAGAGTAGCTAATAAAGAGCTGGATTGTGGCAGTCAGATCTACCTTTTAGTCTCGGCAGAAGAGCCATAGCTAGTAAACCTGTGCCAGCCTTTCACAGGAGTGAGTGTGTGTGTGCGTGTGTGTGTGTGTGTGTGTGTGTGTGTGTGTGTGTGTGTGTGTGTGTGTGTGTGTGTGTGTGTGTGTGTGTGTGTGATTTATTAATCAAATCTGAAAGTGTGTGCATCAGCTTCTTGGACAGGGACATGAAGCACTGGTTGGATAGATAGGGTGATGGAGGCTTTGGCATGACCGCTCTGCTGAGATGTTAACCATATAGCTGTGCCAGTGGGGAGTCTTATTGTGGATCTGGAGAGAGAGGGAGAAACCAGCTCCAGAATGACTGTGATCTCTGTGTGCTCTGAAGGGTAATTGTACTCTACTGTGTGTGTACCTGTCATCCTCCCATTGTGTATGTCCCTCACTGGTGCTAGTGGTGAGGACTGAGGCTCCTTGATTACTGGGCCAGTGCAGTGGTGTCATACTAACAGTATGTACTGGTAGATACAGCTGGCATATCACATCATGTACCATCATTGAGTCCCTCTCAGTCTGCCAATGTCATAAAGGATTATTTCACAGATTATCCAGGTCTCCCTGACCATTCCTGATGTACTCTGGCTAGGTCAGTGTGTACTCCACACCTGTATATGATTGCCTGACACCTATGGCTTGCATACCTGGTGAGCCCCTGCAGCAGGACAGCAGGTTATAGTTACTAGTAGTGGGGCAATGCTGGCTCTGGCTCAGCAGCAATGCATACATACTGATCATACAATGTAGGGGGATGGATACAATACCAGATATTCATGTACCATTACTATGTCCCCAGGGGTCTGCCATGTCACAGACACATTCCCCAAACTCTGTGTACAATGATCACGTATTGTCCAACTGGTGTCCAGAAATACACATTTGTCTGGCAGGGGGTCTACATCTATCAAGCACATGTACACATTACGCAAACATCTGGGTAGTGCAGATGTCAGATACCTATGAGGAGGTCACCCTACAATAAATATGCACTGCTCACTGTTATTGTGTACCTCTGACGTTCCAGGAATGTTCACATGCACCTGTAGTAGCACTCACCTATTTGCAGGATGTTGGCTGGATGAAATGGTACTATAATGTTGCCCATAGGGGACACTCAGCAGTCAATGGCAGTGATGTGTGTGGACACATATAAACACAGTCTGTCACAGCAATCAGGCCATTTCTGGTATTCTTGGTACCATATGAGGTTACTAGTCTATGGGCCCTAAGCAGCCATATACCTAGGCCACATGTTAGCCCATGTGTATACAAGGCAGCAGCTGATGTCCCCGTCTAACAGAGACACAGATGATACACCATGGGTGCATGTGCTGTTAACCATCCAGTTGACCAGGTTACGCCTGCAAAGGTTTAGGTAGCTACCTTGCCTGATGTGGACAGGGTGCCCATTCCACCACAGGGTGATTGCGTGGGACACTCATGTGAGCTGCCAGCAAGGCCAATTCAGGTCACAAAGCAGGTGGAGGTTTTGTGTGTGTGTGTTTGTGTGTGTGTGTGTGTGTGTGTGTGTGTGTGTGTGTGTGTGTGTGTGTGTGTGTGTGCGTGTGTGCATGTGTGTGCGTGTGTGTGTGTGTGTGTGTGTGTGTGTGTGTGTGTTAACACAGTGGAGCATGACTTGCACTCATGCAGAGGTCCCAGCAATGTGGAGTCCGTGATTGCCTGGCATGCCAGAGTGATGTCATTCCTGAGGAGTATGTATGAAATCGGGAAGAGGGTTGGCCTTATAGCCTCTAGGTGTATGGTAGATGTTTGATGGCCTGCTATTCCCTGGGAGGGAACCTCTGTGATGTCACCAGCTGCTGCATGTGCTGTGTGATGTGAATGATGAACAGAGAATTATGTACATTAATGGTCATCATTGGGGGGAACATGAAACATCAGGATCAGGGGGGGCAACGCATGCTCTAATGCCAGTATGTTGCTGATACCCACACACATACTGTGCTGATACATGGCAGGGGTATGATGTGGGTATTAGCAGTGGATAGTGCTACAAAAAGTGGATGTGCAGGGTCTGTACATAATGGTGGCCAATATATGTGGCCCTGTGATGTGTTTCCCTGTTCATGTCTTTCAGGTTGGATGTACAGAAGATGGAACCTGCCGTTTTCAGAAGCAGAGACTCCATTACTGGGTACTGTTGGGAAGGAACACACTGCCCTGTGGGCAAATCTGGTAGCAACAGTCAATAATGTGGACCACCGGGACAAGAGCTACGAACAGATCTGACACCATGCCACAAACCTCATACACAATGCATGACAAAGGGTTACAGCTGTGGCCAGGGACCATGGTGGCACAGGTGGAGGGCCTGCTACTCGAGCACCTCTCTCAGCCACTGAGGAGTTCCTTGCAAACCTTGGTTCAGCCACCTCCTCCCAGGAAACCATGATTACATATGTCATGGAGGTGGGTGGCACAGATTCCACAGCCGAGGAGCATCCAGGTAAGGCCCCAGTGGGCATCATGTTAATAGTGTAGCATTCATAGTGGCAGCCTTTGCATACCTTTATGCATATGTCAGATCAATCTGCATTTGTGGCTGGGGATTTGTAAAGCACACATTGTGCACACATATTGTGAATGTCAGCAATCTGGTAGTATCACAGATTGTAGCGTACATGTTCATAAATGCACATATTATCCTGTACCACTGCCACATGTGTGTGTGTGCTGACAATAACTGTCCCCCACAACTCCATAGGTCTTTCTGGTGTGGCTGGGGAACATCAATCTGAAGTCAATGAGTGTGGAACTGTCATGTTGTGGCTCACTATACCCTAGGCATGTAAGGGCAGCCAGTTTTCCATGCACAAAACTGTTAAGATTAGCCATATTGCAATATGTGCATATTAACTTGTGGTGGGGTTCACTACAGTGCATCACATTGCTCATCACAGGAGCCTATTTGCAGGAGCTGTAACATATTGACACATACTTTTGTGTAGGTGTAGCACTGTGCTATATAGGGGTACATTAGTAGTGTGTACATGGGTGCACTGTGTGTTAGGTGAAGGTCCATCACAAACTCCCACTTCTCCCGTATCTCACAGTTGTATAGTAGTAGCAACATTAACTGGGCGTAGCTGCACTGCATTTTGTTGAGGGTCTGTCCAGAGTGTGTCCGTTGTTATCTGATTGTGTGTTGTGCATGGCTTCAGTCAGAAGGTGTAGTCTGTATAATGACTTTGTGACACACCACCTGTATATGTGTGTGTGTGTGTGTGTGTGTGTGTGTGTGTGTGTGTGTGTGTGTGTGTGTGTGTGTGTGTGTGTGTGTGGATCAGCAAACATTATAGTGCAGGAAGTAATTTACTTATGTTGTCTTCCCTTCACAGGTGAACATGGAGGTTGGGGTCTTTCTCCCTCATAACCTGATGTCAGTATCTCATCAGACTCTGATGATGATGGTGGCCATAGTGAGGCACAGGTGGGATTGTTGGGGGCTGAATCTATACCATTGGTTGACATCCCATTTCCACCTCCAATGTCCCCACACACCGTCAGTATACCCACACTTACTCAGTCCTCAGCAGCCACAGATACAAGACAGTCAGAGGGTAGTGGGATTGTACAGGGTAGTGTGGCAACTATGGAATCTATGACTGTGGGCACTAGCCATAGCCAGAGAGCTGACAGGATCCCACACAGGCAGATTGACAGGAGTGCTCGAAGGAGGACTGCTGCCCATCCAGCCCCTGTCAGAGGTGTCACAGCATGTGTCACCCAACGCATATTTTGGTCCATCATGGAGGTACAGGCAGATTGTGAACTGTACACCAGATGGAAGCTCAGGGTCATGGATGCAACACTTCCTGGCATGTGTGACACCCTCCACAGCATTGGTGATGCCGTACATCATTTCACTGATTTTGTGGATAGATGGTGGGGGTGAGATATTGTCAGTCCTTAACCATGCAATGTCTGTGCTTGAACATGTCATGGGAGTAGAGCATCGGACATGTGGATGTAGGTCATGTGGCTGTGCACATTCACACTCCTGTAGTGCCAGTACCGCCAACACTACCGAAGGAAGGGTGCTGTCCACACCACAACATAGCAGGCCATGAGCACATGGTCCTGGCCAGTCCTGTGAGGGACACAGACCCAGCAGACAGCAGTCACTGTCAGGAAGTAATACCACATCTGCCCTTGGGCATGGTGGTGTCAGTGACACTCCTGGCAGGACCAATTCCCATGTCCATGGCCAGAGATGGTGAACTGTACATCCTGCCTTGTACGGTCCACAGCTGTCCAACATACCCTTGTGTAGGGTAGGCACATGGCTTGACTATGTGCATACACACACTCACACATCACTATCACATGCAGGTCACCACCAGACACACACAGCTACTCTCCACGGTCCAGCTGAACACCACCCCTCCAGACACACACACATGATGTCAATTGTATGGCCCAGCCTAGGTCTTTGGCAACCCCACACACTGTGCATGTGATGATACCTGTGCTACATCCCTGTTATCCATATCATCGATGCAGGGGCATGCTAATATGCATCTGATGCACAGGGCGAATATAGTACAGGTAATGTCAGTGTGTTGTGTACTACTGTTATGCCATGTAAGTTGCTGTCTGCTAGCAATTGTCATGGGTACACATCGAAGTGTATGTACCTTTGTGCCATGATGCTTTATTGCTGTTAGTACTGCTGACTGATTGTTGTCTCACAGACCTTATTCTGTTTCTATTCCAGGTGTCTGTGTGTGTATGTCCTGGGGAGCTGCTGCCATTACCGAAGCTGAGTATGGTGGAGTGTAAACACAGAGACCTTTTCATTGCCAAGGTATGGCTGTATATGTCCATGTTTATGTAGGTGCATATGCATGTAACAGTGTGTGAGGGACAATGGAGGCAGACAGCGCAACCTTGCATACATACCCCTTGACATAGCCAGCTAGCCTTCATATATGTCACCTGAGTGTTCTGTAGGATCACAGGTTTGCAGATATAGAGGAGGTTACTACAGTACAGGCCCTGGGTCCCTTACAAGCCTAGCCATTACTTTATTCCCAACAGAATCATCGATCAGCACCTGTTGCCCCTGGCATTGCTGGACACAGGTAGAACCCCAGGGACAGATGTTGATTTTTCCCAGCCACTCATCCTTGATGCAGTTGATGACAGCATGCATGGTACTGTGTTAGACATGATTGGGGAGTGTAGTTCTGACACAGAGCAGCCTCTGGGAGCCAAACCTGACTCTCCAGCATGTGTTTTTGCTTTCTCATATGTGATGCAGGCCTCTCGTGCCGGTAATGCGCACAGTGTTATACTCTCGTATATGAGGCAGCTGTTGAAGGGCTGAGCACATCATTGCCATCTAGGCATGCCACAGACACCTGTGGACAACGTGAACGATAACCAGTGTGGCAGTACTGATTACAAGCTGTCTGGGTGGAACCGGTGTTAAGGGCCATGACTGACCTTTGTGTGTTAACATAGCCTTTACAGTTTCTGCAGATGTCTGCATAGGTGCATAGCAGAACAGCCATGCTGCTAATGTATTGTTGCACTGACTGAGGACTATTCAGAGGTACTGTCCACCAATTGCCTGGATGCAGTCCCTTTACCTATGTAGTGAACCACATACAAGCATTTTCTGACCAATTCCACTACTTCCTATATACATGTGGGTCATTGGGACACATCTATATTACATAATCGAACTTTTAAAAGTTCGAACATCATATGGAGGACACCATATGATCGAACTTTTAAAAGTTTGAAAATGTAATTAAAAAAAAAATAAACCAAAGAAAAAACCTACCTGAACAATTTAAGAAGAGGTGCAAGCCCCCCTGCGCCCCCCACACCCCACACTCTTTAAATATACCAACTCCGAGATTGCAGTACAGTGCAGAAAGGCAAATCTTCCCATTCTGCACTGTACGGAAATCTCCGCTGAAACGTTCAAACTTTTAAAAGTTTGATCATATGGTGTCGACCATATGACGTCTGAACTTTTAAAAGTTTGACAACGTGATATAGACCCATTGGAGGCAGCAGGTAATCACAGGGCCTTCACATGTCTACATATTGCACACACACATAGGCAACACAGATTGTGGTTGCCACCTTATCAAATGTGGACTGTGGGACATGTCTTGTAGTAATGTGACAGTTGGCAGGACATGCCATACCCATGGCAAGCACAACACACAGGCCTTCCTTTGGTGTGCTACTATGACACCTTCTTTGTGTGACATTACCTTAGCTTATGCTATTTGTCATAACATTACTGGAAACCAGTTATGTCGGGGTATAAATGTTTTTACTGTATCAGACATTCTAATAAAAAAATCAGGTGGAGGTATTATGATAGGAATTAAAGATAGCTATGAGACCTGTGATTATTACATGTTCAATGGTAACACCAATACAATAGACTGTGTAAATGTAACAATAAAGACAACCCTGGAACATATAACAATTGTTGGAGTGTACAGACCACCAAAGTCAAGTACAGATGACCTAGAGGAATTCATACATTTCTTGCATGAAACACAGGAAGGAAGAATAATATTAGCTGGGGACTTAAATTCACCAGAAACAGACTGGAATAATATTGATTCTACAATGTTAGTAAGGAAATTATTCACAGCATATATTCAGGAACAACAATTGCTTCAGATTGTAAAAAAAAACTACCAGGGGACAGAACATGCTAGACACTGTTTGTGTTCCCAAAGAAGTTACTGTAACTTCAAGTCAAGTTTTACCACCACTGATCTGCAGTGATCATGGGGTTATAAAGGTTAATTTGTTGCTAGATAATTCTGCCAAATTGAAATCTAAGCCAATGCACAGCAGGTTAATTACAGATTATATGGAAGCAAAACAGTTGCTATGTAAAACTAACTGGAGTGAGGTGTTCAGTGGAAAAACTGCAGATGGAATGTGGAAAGTTTTGAAAGATAAATTGTTTGAGTGCAAAAAATCAAAAAAATGTTTAACATTAGGATCTAGGCATACAATATCAGACAGCTATATTTCCATAAGAACAAGATACCTGATTAAGGTGAGAGACAAAACATATAAGAAAGGGAAGAGAGGTCGAACTACAACTTTGAAAACTGAAATAAACAAGCTGGACAAACAGATTAAGCATAGTGTGAGACAAAATCAAGAAAAATTTGAAGAAAATTTATATAAAGATATTGAGCATAATAGGAAACCTTTCTATAGATAGATAATATGTGAAAGGAGTAAAGACATATAAATTGATAAACTGCGTGTAGATTCTAAAATTTATTCTCAGGCACAACAGATTATAGATATATTTGCAAAATCGTATGCAAAATAGTTTGGCTCCACAAAAGGGGTAGTAAATTGTTCTACTGACATCCAGGTAACCCCAGATACTGGAATATAATTAGATTATATTGAAAAAGAACTGTGCAAACTGGATCCAAGCAAAGTGCAGGGAGGAGACGAATTAATAACAATGACCTGAGAACACTTCAGCAAGAACTTACAGTACCATTATATTTATTATTCACTAGGTCATATAAATATGGGGCGATTCCTCAAGATTGGAGACATGCATTCATTAAACCTGTTTTTAAGGGAAAGGGGAGTAGGACAAACTCAGAGTCATATAGACCCTTAAGTTTACTTTCATGTTGTGAAAAATAATGGAGAAGGTAATATTGGATAACTTATTGTCAGAACTGGATAGATTGGGACTTGAAACTATATATCAGCATGCAAATGTTGACAACAGATCTATTACCACTTGTAACATTATGTTCTATAACAATATAATAACAGCTATGAATGAAAAATTGTGATGTGATGTGATTTATATAGATTTAACTTCAGCATTTGACAGGGTCATACACATAATGCTAATCAATAAATTAGTACAACTAGGCATTGATGTACTCTTGATAAGATGGATAGCTGCATGGCTTACAAAAAGGACATGGCAAGTATCATACAGTAACTGGACAGCCAAAATCCTTGGTTGCAGTTAGGGTGTCCCACAGGGCTCTGTCCTAGACCCTTACTTGTTTAGATTGTGTCTTTCAGACCTGTTTCATCTGAGGTGTTCTACAGTCTATATGCAGACAACCTGAAACTGGGTAAACTGATTACCTGTGTTACAGATAAGGCATGTCTGCAAAATAACGTGACTAATTTAACCATTTGGGCACAGGAGAATAAAGTAATGGCTTGGCTTGTAAGGGACCCAGGGCCAATACTCTAGTAACCTCCTTTGTATCTATGAACCTGAGATAAATACATCAAAAACTAAGCATATGAGATTTGGTAGGCATAAATTGAAAGGTGAATATTTAATACAGCACACAGTGATTGAAACTGTAAGCTCATTTAAGGGACCTCGGCATATGGGTAGATTCAGCTATGAGTTTTTCTAATCATATCAACCAACTGGTTAATGATAGTTATAGAACTACAGGTTGTATAAAAAGATTTATAAAATCTAGGAAATCAAATATAATGAAGTCATTGTTTGTTAGTTACATTAGACCCAAACTTGAGTATGGAATAACAATATGGAAACCCTATAGGAAAACAAGCATGATTAAAGTGGAAAGAATACAATGGAAATATACTAAGGGCATCCATGGATGTGAAAATCTAAGTTATTATGAAAGACTAAAATATCTGAACTTGTGCAGTGTCTCTTACAGATATCTAAGAGGAGATCATATTCAGATATATAGGGGATTTAGTGACAGCTACTTCTGGGAATGCTTGGGGTTAACAAAAAGTACTAAATAATCATCAGAAAACTTATGTAGAAGATTCTATAGGAATGAGAAGTGTACTTATTGGTTCTCTGACAGTGTAGCTGATGCATGGAACAGACTACCAAATTATATTAAAGCAAGTACTAGTTTAGATATTTTTAAGAAAAGCCTGGATACTTATTATGGCAACAAGTTTTTTGGTATATTGGCAAGCTAGAAGGGCATTAATGCCCGTGCTTGAAATATTTGTATGTATATATAACATTAAGGTGCTTCTGAGGTGCTATAACTGCTCTATGCAATTAGTAGACAATTTTATAAAATGTCTGTTGTCCTACACTCTCGGGACCTCTGTATTGTTTCAGTTGTCATCACAGGTTATACCCTTCCAAACATGGACTGCAACCTGCATGGTAGTACAGATGGTGGCCATACCTCTGACCTCTACATATGTCTGCAGAATGTCCTGATGTTTGTCACATATTTTTTCCCGTTTGTCATAAAATTGTGGTTTTCTGGCAAATTGTTGGAAAATCATGACAGACTAACATTACGGATTAATGATGGATATTGTCATCTCACAACACATACCCTTTGGAAAGTGCATTCAAATGCACAACCTGTCTACTTCTCATGCATGTCACAGCAATATGTGAAGGTTGTGCTCAATGTTTGGCCTTTCCTCCACTTTTCCATATGGCTTTAACCAGATGTCTTTCTGTGAGGGTTCAAGAGGTATGCTGGTGGCCATAACACAGTTAGACTGCTGCAAGGGGATACACATACATACAAACACACACACACTCATGACCTGCCCTTGTTGACAGTAGAACCTGTACCTACCTAGTTTTACATATGATACTGCTATATACATAACACAAACACCACAGAGCTACTATAGTGTTGCAGTGTCTGCCACTACTATTCAGGAGGGTGACAATTGCAGGATCTGTTAGGATTGGCAGTGAGGGGTTCACAGGCCCTTAACATGGTAGAGCCATCACAAACACACACACACAGCTGAATGGGGACACATGCACAATGAGTTGCACTGTTCCGATTAGAACACCTACCTATGTTGTGTACAATACAGACTGACATGACTATTGTACTCGCCACAGTTCCTTTGTGTTAGAAAATGTGTAACTGTGCTTCTAAGGTGGATGACATCTGTAGGGGCCCTGACTAGGTTGGCAATGGGGGAGTTAACAGGGTGGAACAGGCACACAAAATGGTATAGCCATCACATACACACAGGCAAGACAGCCACAGGGGATATGCATACAGAAACACATACACTCACACAGTTGTCTATAGTCAAATTAGACCACCTACCTATCTACTTGTATGTACCATAGTGCTACGTACATATTGCATGCACCATGAAGATTATATTCCAGGGACATAACTCACAACCTCTTATACCAGTTAATCTTGGGAATGCCTTCATGAATGGTGGGATAAACCACCCAAAATAAGGACTGTTCTCACATAGTGCTCGAACAAACCTAGACAAGTGATAGAATAACATATTTTGCATCAGCATGACATTTCAGAGGGGTACAACATCTGTAGCTGACATGTCTGTCACTACAGCAACTGTCACATATTTGCCAGTGATTTGTCATAATACCCCATTGTTATGAGACATGGACCACATATATGTTGCAAACATCTGTACATTCTGAATACATCTGTACAGATGACTGGTGTGAAGACTGGAGGAAGATGGGCGAAGGCTGCCAGCGTAGTCAAATAGAATTTGATACATAATTCTATCAACTGTATAAATAAATGTAAAATACAGGCTTGTGTTTTTAAATGAAAGATAACACTGTAAAATGTGAACTTCAAGATTGTTGCAACATTGCCATCTGCTGTAAGGAAAACCAAGCCAAGCATTTCAAATGTGTCTTTTGAAGTTGAAAAGATCTTATGAATCTCTTTGATGTTTTACAAGTCGGCTCCAGTGAATCTGGATGAAGGTTTCATGCCCATTGTTTTAAGGTTAAAGTTAAGGGCCAGAATTTACATGTGGAAGGTGTTTTATTGCTCTGGTTTCTGCTACAGTGTACATGTGAAATGTCTTTTATTGTTGTAGTTTACTGAGCAGGTGTTAGCTTGCTAAATAATGCAGTTTTATGGCCTGGGAACTCCAGACTAAGTTTCAAGATGATGTAATGTGAATACTGAGAAAGCCTAAGTGTCAAAATGATGTAATTTGGGAGTGGCCTTAGCAGAGCTGTTTGTTAGTGTTTAAAAACTATTGTTCAGTGAGAGACTGTGAGCATCTTGCTCTTGGACCTCTAACCCAGCACTGCTTGCTCATTATATATGTAAGTAGGATTATAGCCCTGTGTTTTCTATTCAGATTAGCTAAAGATTAGAAAATGAGATTAAGTGTTTTCTTTGACATCAGACCTGCCCTACTGTATTGTTTTAAGTTTCTGTGTGATCTCTGAACTCTTAGATATCTCTGTGGTGTAGTAGTATTGTCTTGTGTTTTAATTATTTATTATTAAATATTTTAAAAACCTTTACCTGTGGCTGATCTGTATAGAGAAGTAGGCTCTAGAGTACATTGCATATTTATAGAGTTCATTGTAATAGGCCACTCTAAATTAAGCCTTAGACTGAATAGTTACATTACTAATTGGATAATAATATAGCACAGTAATAATTGGACACCCTTCAAGGGCCTTTGGGTAGATGATAATAATATTAGGTGGTGGTGGCAGGAATTACTACTGTATAGTCTGGGTAAAGGGGCACAGCTGGAGAATCTGTGTTGGCCTTTCTCAGGAGTGTCTGTGAAGTTGCATAAATACTTATCTCAAAGTGTGGGTGTGTGTCAGCTACCTGGGCAGGGACACGAATCACTGGCTGGACAGAGAGGGTACTGGAGGTTAGCTTGCCAGCTAGGCTGAGATCTGGATGCTATAGCTGTGCCAGTGGGGAGTTTTACTGGTGATCTGGTGAGCAAGGGAGCAACCAGCCCCAGACTGACTGTGATCTCTGTGTACAGTTAAGGGAAATTGTACTTTACTGTGTGTATTAGTTATCCTTTCCTCTTCTAGGAGTCACCCTCTCTGGTGTCAGTGGTGAGGATTGAGGCTCCTTGATTGCTGGGCCAGGGCACGGGCATCACAACTGGTATGGTCTGCAGAGTCTGACATGGTGCATCTAAGGTGGATGACATCAACAGGCTCTTTAAAGTAATGCCATGGGGAGGTGGTCAACAGGCCTTAAAATGGTATAAGCAATGCACACAAGGGATATGCTTCATACACAAACATACTCAGTAGTATAGTTGGCTGTATTGAGATTCAACCTCCTACCTACCTAGTTGTATGTACTACAGTGCTGCCTACTTATCAGATAAGCCACGGAGCTTATATGGCTAAACACTGTCCAACAGTGGATTTAAGGTGGATGACATGAATAGGCCCTGTAAAGTAATGCAATGGGGGGTCCCCAGGGTGGAAAAGGCCTCAAAATGGTATAAAACACACACACACACACACACACACACACACACACACACACACACACACACACACACACACACACACACACATGGCAGGTGATGTGAGATTACAACCCCTACCCCACTACTATTACACAATGGAGCTCATCTTCATACTGGCACATGCCAGTGGTTACAATTGATGTGCAAATGTCTGCATCAGGACATCACTCTATGCCTTTCAGGGTGTCTGTCTCTCTATGCCTGCCTCTATCTCTCTCTCTCTCTCTCTCTCTGTCTGTCTCTCCCTCCCACATCTTTGCCTGTCTATAATTGATATATTTGTATATGTTACCTCTATATATGTACATCTATCACAGTCAACAGATGCAGATATATCACATATGTGCCACCTCCAGATAATGTGGGTAATCCTGTCTGATGGGGTTGAGGATAGACAGTTAAGGTGTACATAGCTGTCTGTATGCAAAGGCATATCTGGACAACAGAGTTGTATAGTCAGATTTGGGTTTAGACATGGGCTGTAATTCTCTAAGTGTTGGAGCATGCCCAG
The DNA here is from genome assembly GCF_019279795.1 of Protopterus annectens. Taxonomy (NCBI): domain Eukaryota; kingdom Metazoa; phylum Chordata; order Ceratodontiformes; family Protopteridae; genus Protopterus; species Protopterus annectens. The sequence goes on from NC_056741.1 coordinate 1,620,518,160, forward strand.
TATGACCTTCAATATTAAGCATTTGTCTAAAATCCGGAGCTAGCTGTACTTCGGTCCAGGATTTTGTGTGTTACAACTGATTGGCTGATGAACTTGTGTATACAATCCAGCACCTCACTGATATACTGAGGTGCTGGATTGTGTAAACAATCCAGCACCTCACTGATATACTGTGTGAGGAATCTCCTGATTGTGTGCTATCCTTATTAACTTATTCTTGATGAGTGGATGGGAAATAGGAAATACACCCCAGGGATCACTTCTGTGTCTCTGCTCGACAGTGGCACAGGAAAATAACTTTCTTGGTTGGCGTAAGCCAAGGAACCTTGTTGGCTAGGCTTACATAGGCCCTTGGCCAATAGCCAAGTACCTACCTATGAACCTATGAACTGAGTTATATCATGGTGTGGGTACAGAGTGCTTTGGACTGAGCTGAGTGTTCCATAAAATGTGTGGTATATTCTGCATAGCACTGTGATTTCCTGGTATGTGAGTGGCAGATCAGTATAGAGTAATATGAGGGAGCACTTACAGACATTTGTTTACTGACCCCATACACTGCAGGGAACTATGTTACAGCAGAAGTTGTTCTACTGTGCACATTCGATGTTTGTCTGGCCAGTGGTCCCCCTTCACCTTATATGTGTCTCTTTGCCCTTCTGTAGTCCAATCACAGCCTTTGTCCACAGTTGCTGCTGTTATGCATTTGTAGTTATGGTGTGAGTGGGGTAGAAGATGTAACATCACACACAGGGTTACAGACATCACACCTCTGACTGCACCTATTTAGCAGGTTGTCCATCATTGTGCCCCATACATCTGCTGTGGTCCTCAGACAGTTTGTGTTGCACTGCTATTCTAAGGCTACAGGTTGGCCATAGCTCTCAAACTCTTACAAATGGACATCTGGACAGGCCCATCTATAACAGTCAGACATAGGCCCAGACATGAAGGCAGGCTCTTAATATTGCTCTTCCAAATGTACACAGTTGGTAGAACAGTTTTGTATTAGCTTGTACTTACTTATGGGTATGGCATCTGCATCTCAACTGTCTGTCATTGCTGTTTTCACATCAGCCTTTATTGGTTTGCCAATAGTTTGGCAGGTAAATGCAATGTTATGACAAACAGAGCAGATATATGAGGCATACGTGTGGACATTCTGTGCCACACTGTCATTCCAGTGGTATGGATGGTGCCCACTGACTTCTTGTCAGTACTGACACAGGGACATGGCAGCCTTTATATCCTGGCATTCAAATGACTTGTCACAACCTGCTGTTGTTCTAGGCACTGTGTAGGTTACTCAGACCTGTGTACTGTCCATATGTGTGGCCCCCAGTCCCTCCATTGTCAAGCTTTTCTGCAATAACAAATACTGAATTCTAGCCAGTGTGTACAACTCCTACTGTTGGTGTAGCTGACATGCAAAATATTTGCCATGGCCAGTCTCAAACCATGGACCCTAACAGCTACAATACTGTACTTAGACCACTAAGCCACCAGCATGTGCTTATTTGCTGACACTATTAAGCACAAACATAGATAGCACATTGACCCCTGCATATTGTAGAAATGGAACAGGTTATCAAGTTGATTGTGACAGCCATGGGAATGTGTGGCCTGCTGCTATCACCTTACAAACATAAATGTTACTGCAGTTCTATATGAATACAAGTGAGTTTAGGTGAAGGGGCATACCTCTCAACTGTCTACATCTTCACAGATGTGCAGATATTTAGCTCATATTATGGGTCCATTTTTTATATAAAATTGTGGCTGTGTGGCAAATAATAGTGAAATCATTAAAGACTGAAGTTAGAAAGTAATGACAGACATTGGAGTTTCAGGCTTCTTGACCTTCAGAGAATTCATGCTACTGCAACAGCTGTTATTCTATCAACTTTTGATGTTTGTAAGAGCAATATTTACAACATCTCCCTGTTTTGGGCCTTTGTCCCACATTCTTTTATGGGTTTGTACAGATTTCTTGCTCTAAGTGGTTTAGAGCTATGTATGGGATTCCAACATTGACGTCCATGCATTTGTCCTTTGACCCCACTGTTTGTAACTCCCTCACATAGTGCAGTGGATTTTGCTGGCTTAAGGCCCACTGCATATTGTGGGTCGGCCAGTATTTGGGTGAGAGTTCCTGTTGTTCCACATAGCTGTCCATTGTCTGCTGCTATCCTGGTAACCCACTCCATTCCCAGGCATACATGCAGCAATACCATACATATGCTACCTCAGTCTACTACCCCATTCATTTATTGTTAATAAGAATGACTTTCCTTGTACCAGCAGCAGTTGAGAGGACAGTGCTTCAGGGCTGACTCTGTCAGATGCAGGCAGTACATGGCCTATACATGGTAAGGTATAGGTAGTGTGATGCATTGCCTCTATGCCAAGGCCAAAGTGTACTGGACATGCCTACGTCTGTCTACAGGGACAGGCTGAGGGGGTTTCTCCTCTGAGTCCCCTGTGCTTGTGGGGACTTTGGCAATGGTGGAGGGATGTGTCCTCCTTCCCTGTGATGTTCCTGCCACAGCTGTTCCTGCAGGATCATATTGTGTAGCATGGCAGATACTATAAACATATGTGCACATGTGGTTTACTGCAGGGCTCCACCAGATATGTTAAGGCAGCAGAACCATGACTTGATCAGCCCAAACACATGCCTTACGATGTTCCTAGTTTGTGCGTGTGCTTCATTATGGTGTTCTTCAGTGGGTGTGTGTGCATTTCTGATGGGTGTCATTATCCACGGTTCCAGTGCCTATCCAGCATCCCCCACTAGATGGCTGTATGGAATGTCCCCCCTGGCAAAAGCCTGGTATAGCTGTGAGGTGTACTAGATGAGGGAGTCATGATAACTGCCATGGCTACCATCACACATATTGATGAAAATGCCCTGGGCACTGCACACGATCTGGCAGTTGATGAAGTGATATCCCTTGCGGTTGACTTAGACTCTATTTTCCTCACTGGGTGGTGCTTTGATGTGCACATGAGTGCAGTTTATGGCACACAGTATCTCTGGGTAGTGTGCTACATAGTGGAAGAAATGGATATTTGTGGTCCTCTCCTTGGGGTGTTGGAGAAATAAATGTGCTCACTGGCATGTGTTAGCCTGACATCCAGGAACTGGTGAAGTACCCTGGATGTGGATGCCTGTGAAATCCCCATGATGTTCCCAGTAGGTCTTTGGAAAGTACCTGTAGCTAGTATTCTTAAGGCTACACATACCACTGTTTCCACTGGGATGGGTTCCCCTCTGTTGGCTCTGGGTCTGAAGTGAGGGCGGCAGAGCTCGGTGAGTTGCTGTAGTATGCCCATGTCCACCCTGTAGCACTCTACTATCTCCAGCTCATGTAGCCCCTGAAAGGTTATCCTGGGTCTGAACACTCTTTCCTCCTCAGTCTGGGCTGGTTGTCAGCATCATCCTCATCACTGACCTCAGCCTGTAGAATGTAGAGATGCAGGAAAGCAGCAGCAGCCCCTATCATTTTATCAGTTAAAATTCCCAAGTGTGTACTCTAATGGTGCAGAGTATTTGGGAAAAATCAGATTGAAGGGTGTCTACATACTTTACACTGGCATGCTGCAGATGCAGCCTCTGTGATTGGCTGACTATGATACATTCCACCTGCCAGCTACATTATTGAGGGGTTTGACTAAACCACTGTGAGTGGCACAGGGCTTATTAGTCATTTACAGTTGGTTGCCTTTTCTCAGCTATTTCCTTTTATTTTTGTTTTTTTTTTTCAATCTCCTCCAATTCTAAGCTCCATGGTGCTCCACACAAACTCTTTGAGCTAATTTAAACATTGCTGAGCAGAAAGGGCCATCCCATGTACACAAGTACACTCAGCATTTCTTTAACCAGCTAAGCACAGCTTAGCAGCCTCAGACACACACCTGACCTTATTTTGGTTATCTGAGCACAAACAGGAGCTGCTGAGCTCCAGTGTGCTTACACAAACCATGACACACACCCTTTTCATGTTAGCTGCCTCTTCTGTCTACACTACCATGCTGTAGCCCTTACACATTAGGTACCTGCGGACACGGTGGCCCATTTTGCTATTCAATAAACATAGTTCATTTACATGCAACTAATTCAGTATACCCTAGTTACTGCACTACACCAGAGCCTATGCCCTTAGCAACCACTATAACCTGCCATTGTATGACTCTGCCTACCAGCCAGTATAATGGGAAACTTCAATATACCTTTATATCTCATATTTTAGTATTTTAATTTTTATTTTATGATCTATTATGTTTGCGTGCTGCTGTGCACCACTTAAACATATATGTGTAAAAAAAATATGATTTTTCATTAATTGCATCACTTTTAAATCTCATTGGCCATAGTTTGCATGCCTACTTCACCTAATACATGCTTTTATTTGAGTTGTCACAGCCCCTTTTTTTATTTTTACTTTATGGTACATGGTTAGTAACCGTATACATTTTTCCTGCAGACATGGCTCCTACATAGATGCCTGTCTGCTTCCTGGAGAGCAAATTCAACTCATTTGCATGTTTTTCACCAGCAAATGAGGTGATTTGCATTATGGCATCACCTCCATGTCAGAACAGTGCTGGGAGGCTCATGCACACCCCCAGCCTTGTTTCCTGGATCGCTCGGCCTCCTGATTTCATGTTCAGTCCATGGCACTATTCCTACATGGAGAGTCACTCCATGTAGGGCTTATTGAATTACCCCTTTAATGTTTATTCATTCAAATCAGGTTCTTTGTCTGCTGCCAATCTAATTTGCCATTCAGCTTCCTTACAATTGAGACATACTTTATAGTCACCCTCAAAATCACTAAAAGCTACATGATCCAAAACAGAAAACTGAAATTTCCTAAAGTCCCTATAGACTGTTGCATGCTTATATAATGAGTTACTGAAATCTTTCTTTTTTATAGCTATAACATGCTTGTAAATTCTTTTGGACAATTTTCTTAGAGTTTTCCCTACATAAAAACTGTGACATGTTTCACATATTGCCACATATACAATTCCTTTCCAATCGCAATCAAATCTAATATTTGCCCAGAAAAGTTTAACACTTTTCATGTGCACATTAGACAAATTACTTATAAACCTGCAAGATTTAGTTATTATACTCATAAATACCAAAAATAAACATATTGTCCTTTATGTTTTCCTTTTTAGAGCTTTCTAAAATTGCTTTGATATTCTTATTTTTTGGGTGTAAATAATGATTTTATTTACAAATTTCTGAGGTCTCTTAAACAAAGTAATATGTTTAGACAAATTTATGTGAAAAGGTGAGCTATATTCAATTAATGGATGTGAGATGATGCAAATAAAGGGGAATTAAATGTGAATTGTGGGAACAATACATACAAGGAAAAAAATGAGGTTAAGAAGGCAGCAGGACTTAAATGAGCTATGTAATGTTTGACTGAAAAAGATTGGGTAGATTACAACTAATGTATATGGTTCACAACTGGGAGTGTTTCAATAGGGATTGTAATGTAAAATGATTGCAACTAAGATTGTGGTGTTGTGGTTTGTTTTCATTTGTATAAATGTATGATTGCCTATTTAGTAAGTGATAGTTTAATAAAAATGGTTCTTGTTTAAAAAAAAGAGAAAAAGACAGGAAATGAATAATTTATGTAATGTTGAGTAGATTGTATGACATATAGCAATATATGTGAAGTAAAATGTTTGTTATGTTAATTATAGTGTGATTACTTTTATAATAATGTAAATTTGCCTATGTCACAAGTAATAATTCAATAAAGGTGTTTGGGGGGAAAAACAAGTAAAGGGGAATTAAAACTTCTTTGGATCTAGTGGATACATTTGAAAATTAGATAAGTGAGATGGAAGGGTTTATGAACTTCTGCAGAGACATGGTGGTCACATGGTAAACAATTATCAACAAGGGTGGCTAGATCCCTTCCAGTAATGTCCAGCTGGAAGTCACCTATATGGTATGTCAAAATGTTTGTGTACCAGACTGAACTAAGTTACATTTTTACATATTTAATTTGAGATTGTGCTTGCACCAGTTGTTAACATGGTCTAACTCATGTTGAAGTAAATGAGTCAGAGAAAGATTGAATAACAACATTTAATTTACAGTTTTCTGCAAACATAGACAACCATAGGCCAGCAGTTTTGGCCTGTAGGGCCAAGAAATAGATGCCAAATAGGAGAATGCCCAGAACTGATTTCTCTGATTTAACTCTGGCAACTTTTTTGCTTTCAGAAGTGATACCTGTGATGCTAACCCATGGATTTTGTTAGACAGACAGTTAGCTATCCACTGCATAACAAGTGGATTTATATTCATATTTACAAGTCTGTCAATTATAACCAAAAATATACGCACCACGGAGGTTAACCATGGAAAATTTTTTTTATTTAAAAACACAAAATAGAAACACTTAAAAAATTAAGCGCTTTTGTCATTCCAAATGGGGACTTCATCAGAATAGCATTCTAGTCACAAATACAAATTTATATAACCCCTCAACTCATACTATTGGTTTGTTCCCAACCAATTACAATAACTAACACCAAAACGTAAATAAGGAAGTTAAAAGACATCAAATTGTTCTACCTGCACTTAAAAATATTAGTACAACGTAGCAGCATTTCATTTACTATATAACACTAAAAGAAGTATACAATACCCATACATGTTTCTTCAGTGAACAATTTGTTCATAAAAATTGATTTTTGTAAAAAAAATATATATATATATATATATATATATATATATATATATATATATTCATAATTTATTTGCTTTTTCCTTTATTACTGGCATCAAGGAAATGGAATCATTTAACCCAGGGAGAAAATTCACAGCCAGCCTTAGTTGCTACTGTAACTCTTTCTTACTTAAAAGATTCTTCCAATCAATCCCTCTGGGTTTTGTTTTCACACATTCCAGTATACTAAATCTAAACTTGACAAAGTCCTTAGAAATCAAGGTGTGCCTGTATAGACCATTAGTTTCCTTCTTGTTCTTAACATCATTATTATGCTCATAAATTCCAGTTTTTAATGCCTTTTCGGTTTTGTCTACGTAGAACCCCTCCCCCCCACATTCATTACACATAGCCAGGTAAACCACCTTTTTAGTGGAGCAGTTCCCCTTGACAAATTTAATATTTGTTTTCATTTTACTTGTCAAGGTTGTCTCTAAATCCTTCACAATAAATTGGCATTAGGTGCAACTCCTACATGGCTTAGTACCGCCTTCCACTGTTAACCTTTCGTCCAATTTCATCTCCAAAAGTTTTTTGATGTTACTACCTACTTTATTAATGAATAGGGTTTTTTCACCCACCACTGTTCTCACATTGTTGTTAACACTAAAGATGTTCCATTTTTTTCTTAAAATTTCTCTAACTTCACCTGAAATCAGACCATGTTGAACTATGCAGGCCTTCTCATACATACTAGAATTATTCGGGGTGTTTTTTTATATTCCCCAGAAAGACCAATTCCCAATAGTGGTTTGTATTTTTTTCCCCACTCTCAATAAAACTAATTTGTAATCTCCTCCACCATCTGTCTGGGGTACCTCCTCTCCTGAAACATATCCTTTAACCCCGTGAATTCATCTCTGACATCTTCATGTTGCAATGTCATACGGGCAATCCTAATTGCTTGGCCCTTGATTAGACTCCTCTTTTATGTTACAGGATGACTGCTAGATAAATTTAGATAAGAATTACAAAATATTTGTTTTCTATAAACATTAGATTTAAAACCCGTTTGTGTATGGGAATTTTTTGTATCCAAATAACTGATTTTATCACCACTGCATTCATAAGTAAATGCCAAGAAGGGGGTAGTCACATTTAAATAGTCAATAAGTTAAGGAATACCCTCACTATTGCCATCTCATAAGATGAATATATCATCCAAAAATATATTATATATTTTTATATTTTTCCAAAATGCACTATGAAATACATGCTTCTGTTCCCATCATTCTGTATCCCAGACAGATGGTGGTGGAGATTTTAAGAAAAAATTGAGACATCTTTAGGGTTAACAACAATGTGAGAACAGTGATGGATGAAACCCCCCTATTTATTAATAAAGTAGGCAGTAACATCAAAACACTTTTGGAGATGAAATTGGACAAAAGGTTAACAGTGGAAGGAGGTACTAAGCCATGTGGCAGTTGTACCTAATGCCAATTTATTGTGAAGTATTTAAAGACTACTTTGACAAACAGAATGAAAACAAATATTACATTTGTGAAGGGGAACTGCCCCACTAAAAAGGTGGTTTACTTGGCTATGTGTAATGGATGTGGGGGATTCTATGTAGGCAAAACCAAAAGGGCATTAAAAGCTAGAATTGACGAGCATAACTTTATACAGACACTTCTTGATTTGTAAGGACTTTGTCAAGTTTAGATTTGGTATATTGGAATGTGTCAACAGAATCTAGATGGGGCGACTGGAAGAACCTTTTAAGTCAAAAAGAGTTACAGTGGTAACTAAGGCTGGCTGCAAATTTTCCTCCCTGGGCTAAATGATTCTGTTTCCTTGATGCCAATAATAAAGGAAAAAGTAAATAAATTATGAAAGTGGGTCATGGTGTTATTACAATAGTAAGACTTTTTTATACAAGATATATATATATATATATATATATATATATATATATATATATATATATATATATATTTATAAAAAATTTATAAAATTTTTGTTTTGTTAACAAATTTTTCAATGAAGAAACATATATGAGTATTGTATACTTCTTTTAGTGTCATACCTATACAGTAAATGAAATGTTGCTAAGTCATACTATTATTTTTAAATGCAGGTAGAACAATTTGATGTCTTTTAACTTCCGTATTTACATTTTTGGTATTAGTTACTGTAATTGGTTGGAAACAAACCAATAGTATGAGTTGAGGGGTTATATAAAATTGTATTCTGATGAAGTCCCCATTTGAAGGGTCAAAAGAACTTAATTTTTTAAGTGTTTCTATTTTGTGTTTTTAAATAAAAAAAGTTTTTCCATGGTTAACCTCCATGGTGCATATATTTTTGGTTACTGGTGTTTATTTTACGCATTGTACCCTTAGATTGTGTTAAGTCTGTCAATAATGCTTGCATGGGAAATAGTGTCAAAGGCCTTGACCAGATCCAGATATGCTGTATTTTACTGAATAGGCATTATCCACTGTTTTTGTTACTTTTCACAGAAATTAACGAGATTAAAGAGGCAGGAGCTTCCTTTGACAAAGCCAAATTGATGAGGATCTAAGGGCAAGAGATTGTCCATGTCCAGATTAATGCGGTGTGAGATAATACCTTCCATAGCTTTACATAAGTGGCTAGTGAGACTAATTGGTCTACATTTATGAGTTTTCACCCCTCTTATATATTTCTCATTACAATGATTTTTTTCCAGGCTTTCTGAGCATAATCAGAGGAAAGTGTTACTTTATGTAGTTATATTCCAGTATATCTGCAATAATTCACTGTAGCTCTTTGTACCAGATGTGATATTGGTTTGTGCTTATCTCCATACTTCAATAAGGAACACAAATAAATTTCAGGTGCTGCCTTGCTAAACCCCAAATATCTCATTGTTATCCTAGGGAAAATATAAAGTAAACTACTTCTGATGTCAGGGAAGCCTCATAGTCATTTTCTACCAATTTTCTTGCTAAAAGTCTGTTACATGTAAATTCTCCAAGTGTGACAACCCTTGGTTTATGCAAGAATGCACTTACACACACACCCACACACACACACACACACACACACACACACACACACACACACACACACACACACACACACACAAAATGAGCATGGCCACAAAGATAACCACCTGTAAAAGTCTGTCATACATCAGCTCAACCCACAATCTTTCCAAGAAATAGATAGAGAAAAACAAAAATGTCATGAGGCATTCAGTGTCTTTCCCCACAGCAGACCTTCCAACAAACTTAGTGGATTCTTAAACCTGGGTCACCAGGATAGGATCATAGGAAGTTACTAGGCTATTGGCCCTGAGACCCTTACAAGCCTAGCTAAGAATGTAGCCCAGTGTTCTAACAAGTCACCACCCAATGCCCCTGTCCAGCAGGGACACAGGTGGAATCCCAGGGGTGTATTTTCTGTTCCCCATCCAGTTATCCAGGTTGCACTTAAAAAGGGTTAATGAGGTGCTCTGCCTGACGTGGAGCAGGAGTCTATTCCACAGATGGGGAAGTCTCTGGGACACAAATCTATCCCGCTAACAAGTCCTATTGATGTCACAGACCAGGTTGAGATCAAGCGTGTCGGTTACTCGAGTGGAGCTTGACTTGCAGATATGCAGCAGTCCCATCAAGGCGGGGTCTGAGATTGCTTTGTATGCCAGACAGAAGTCACCTCTGAGGACTCTGTAGGAGACTGAGTAGAGGGACAGAGCTTTTAGCCTATATGTGCAGGGTAGATGTTTGAGGCCCTGGGTTCTCCTGGTGAGAACCGCTGTGGTCTCTCCAGCTGCTGCATGTGCTTTGTGAGGTACATGCCAAAAGGGGCATTGTACCCAATAATGGGTCTTATAAAGGAAGAATAGAAGGATGTTATGACCACCTTGTCCCTGGATGAGATGCCCTTACTAATGAGGTGGGCCATGTAGAAAGCATTCTGTACAACAGAGGGAATATGGTGGTCAAATGTCAGTTTGCTATCAACCTGGGTGCCCAAGTCCCTCACAACTGATTGCATGCTTAGGACCTTGTTATTAATGTGATCATTTGTGGTGACGTCACTCTCCCCAAAGGGGATGATGATGCATTTTTTGGCATTCAGTTTGAGGCCATGTTTCTGGCACCAGTTATTTTTTTGGCTGAGGCCTTCTTGGAGGATATCCATATCACTAGGGGAAGTGATGACAGTGCCCAGTTTGCAGTCATCTGCCAACTTGGTCAACCATAGCCCACTGGTTTTGGCCTGCACCTTAGAAAAGTATATCCCAAACAACAAAGGCCCCAAGATGGATCCATGAGGTACACCGTTCATTATGGGTCGACTGCTTGAGGTGGCTACCCCTATTTTGACTAGGTGGGTTCTATCAGTGAGCCAGTTTGCTACACATCTGGTAACATACAGATTGATGCCTAGTTGAGCTTATCTATTATACCTGAGTTGGGAATATTATTGAAGGCTTTGGCCAGGTCAAGGTAGGTGATGTGCACTGTCTTCCCTGGTCCATGGCTCTGGTGACTGTCTCAAAGAAGTCAACCAAATTTAAAAAGCAGGACCTCTCCTTGATGAAACCAAACTGTGTGGGATCAAGTGTTTGGAGGCTGCCAATGTCCTTGTTAATGAGGTCCATGATAATCCGCTCCATGGCCTTGCAGATCAGGCTAGTTAAGCTGATGGGTCTATAATTTCCTGGATCAGTGGATACTCCACCTTTGTGCAAAGGAATGACAGTAGCTGTCCTCCACTCAGCTGGGATGAAGCCAGCACTCAGACTTTGGATGAATAGGGTGCCTAATGATGTTGCAAGTTCCTGCCTGACTTCATGTAGGATGCAGCAGGAGATGTTATCAGGTCCCATGAAGGCTGTACTTTTTGCCTTTGAGAGGGCAGTAGTGACTTGCTCCCTAGAGATAAGTGGAGAGGGGCAGGTACTTAAGATGGGGGACAGAGACACTGAACCTGACTGTCAGAAGGTTGGTTATATCTACAGCATTTGTGTATGTGGTGTCCTTGACCATCAGTCCTGAGCAGATCTGGGTGCTTCCCTTGAGTTTGCAGACATATTTGAAGAAAGCAAACAAAGAAACGGCTGCGGGTAAGACCAAGGTGCAAAAAATGGGAATAAATACAAAAAAACAGTGCACCAGGGTGACACACAATAGCGTTTAATAGTACAAAAATAAAAAACTGAACAGAGGTAAGCGCTTTCACAACAGTGGTTGCTTCATCAGACAAAGTTAAAATGCACTTCAGCTCTTAAATAACAGCTTAGTCATCAATTAAGCAGAATTAGCTACTATTTAAAGAGACAGCAAAAAATATATTAAGAGACAGCAAAAATATATATACATCTCTATTTTAAAACATATTATCTTAAAACAGTGAATATAAAATATATAAATGTAGATATTTCTAGTAGACCACTAAAAACCTTTTATAAACATAAGAAGTATATGTATATATATATCAGGCTAAGGAGAGATTGCTTACAATTAGGCACCTGTTCCTTTTTGGTCCTGGACAGCAATTTTTTCCTTTTATTATAGAGTTTATTTATTGCAGATGTCCACCAGACAGGTTTACTCTTCCTTGAGGAGGAGGATTTTGTCCTGTCAGGTTTTCTTGATCCCATGCAGCTATATAAATGCTTGTATAGTACTTTGTTGTAGGTTTGGACATATGTGCCAGTTCCTATGGAGGAGGAGGAGTCTGTGAAACTGTTTATACCTTTCCTTAGGAGGTTGTAATCAGGTTTTGGAGAAGTATTTTTGTTCGACCCTAGCTGGAGGGGAGAGTGGTCATAGGAGATGATGACTTCGAAAGTGACCACTTTGTGGTTGGATCTTACCAGGGAGGATAACACAGTAGGGATGCTGCAGTGGTTACTCATGTTGGTTAATATCAAGTCCAACATATTTTCACCTTTTGTGGGGGTATCAACCAGCTGGTCCAAGGTATTTGCATTGACAAAATCAAGAAATCTCTGGGCATTTGTGTTTTGGCATGAGTAGTTCTTCCAATCTATGGTTAGATAGTTAAAGTCGCCCAGGATCAGGGTAAAGGGTTGAATCTTGATAGATTCGAAGAGGTCTAGATAGGTGAAGTGGACATATTGAGTCAAAGTTGGGGCCTGTAGTTAGATGTGATTTGAATAGGGGTCATGTCAATGGTTAACTGACCTGGAGTGTCTCCTGTGTATCATACTGTTTGACCAGCCTGAAGATGTGTATGTCTTTTATATATATTGTAACTCCACCTCCTTTTGCTTTCCTGTCCATAGTTTGGGGTCTGAATGTATGATATGATGAGTAACCTGGTATGGCTGGGGGGGGACTGTGGTCAACTCCTATACTTCATGTTATCATTTTATTTTATATATTTTATTTATTTCACCAGTAATTAAAGACCTGACTTCCCCAATGAGAAAATCTAACCTATTTTACCAGAAAGGTGAATCTGTGCATCCCTTGGCCATGAGGAATGTTTAGCAAAGAATATTTGTTTAAATATTATTCAAGTCTACAACTGTGTTCCCAGGTTTGCTGCTGGTCATCACTGGAAAATCCACCACTGGTCTTCATTGCAGTCCCTAGAATGCCTTGAACTTGAGCAGCAGTTGTCACGGGCACCTGAAATTTGCATGATCTCCAGTGCCACTGAATGTACCCATTTCTAGAAGGCTTTATCAAGGGTGCAAACCAACATGCAACATCATCCTACTTCCATCTAATGTCTATTCTAAATCAGAAACCATTATGGAGTTGTCACCATGCTGTCTCTGCTGGCAGTTTATACAGTAATTTCCCATCAGTCCTAAGGCAGACCCTTAGTGAATTATATTTAAACAAGAACTAAAATGTTATCAAAGGCAGCAATAACAATGCAAGTGCAAAGCCAGTAAGTGTGTGTTCTGTATCCTGTTTCAATTTCTGTTGATGGAATTGCCATCCACGTACTTTTATTTATTGACTAGATAATTTATTTTGTTACTATTATAGTAACTTTTTGTTTTATGAATCCAAATGCTTATATATTTATTTATTGTTTTCATTCTCTTTGATGTGCACTGAACCTTCCACCTGTTTCCTTATGCTTACTCCATGATTTGTAACCATTGCATGTCTTTATATATGTCATCCATTATATGTACAAAATTATTTATATCATTCTCACTGAATATATATATTCTTGTTTCGTTTCTTAGCATGCTGTTACTGAATGATATAAATTCAAATGTCATTGTTGGACCTCTTCTCCTTGAGACTCAACTGTAAAAGAGCATTCCTATCAGATAACAAAAATAAATAAATAAACAGATATATTAAATAGTTATATGTTCAAAAAATGACATAAGTACTTTATATCTCCAGCAAAAATACTAAATTTTCTTAGGCTAGATATTACATGCCCACTCTAGACCATTGTCAGCAAATATTACAACTGATATGTCATGGAAGCAAGTCACTTACAATATTTATTATGAACTAAAGCTGCTAAAATGTCTGATGAGCTTTAGGCTTTATATCATGTCTCTACCCTTTGAGGTTAGGATTGTGAATGTGCTGTTCTGTTTACCTTTTTCAACTCTTACCTTTTCAGCTGCAGAAGGTGTGTACATCAGCAAGTGTGCAGATGACTCTCTATATCAGGAGTGTCCAGCAGGTGGCCCATGGGCCACAATTCAGCCCTCCAAAGCATTTTATCTGGCTCTCGGTATGTCACACACCAAAATGTTTTGAGGGTGCAAATGCATGTTGGACATGGTAATGTGACCTCTCCCAAACCTTGCCTAGTATGGCAAGTGACCCATGAACCAAACAGTTTGGATACCCCTGCTTTATATGTTTGCCGTTTTAGAAATTGGTCTGAAGTAGTTCATTTTAATTTAGAGGATGAAAGCGCTAACAATAAACATTTTCCTGGATTCAGTTTGCCTGGCCAAGCTTTCTTTTACATGTTTATCAAAGTGTTTTGAAAAATGGGTTGTATTTAATACTGTTAATTGGGAGGTACTGCACATTGGTAAAAATAACAGTTATCTGTAAGTAATTAATCAGAATATGATTCCAGAATCCCATTCTACTGGCCTTGGAATTATATTTGATGGTATTCTCAGATTTCAGTCAGATACATTGTCAATTTTTGATCATATTACAGAATAATCAGTTATATTCTTTGTTCTGTTTGTAGCAGAGAGGGACAGAAATTAATATAACCTCATATTGAGTATGCTGGACAAGTACATGTGTCATTCTTTCTCCTTAAAAAGAATTAAAAGAAAACAAAGGACTTTACCATGCAGCTCTCTCATGTGCATTATCTTTGTTACAGGAACAAGTTAAAGGAATTTAAATTATTTTCCATTAGGTATAAACTACTCAGGGGAGATTATATTTAAATGTCTTAGGAATGATGTGCTGGCAGTTACATTTGATATTACTTTCATCCCACATCTTTGGGAAACAAGAAATAATAGTTTATTGGCTGACCTGCTATGTAATATCATGAGGAAAACTTTTAAATGTAGAGTAGATTTAATATGGAGTTCCATCCCACTTTAGGTTAGACAATCGCATTCCTTAGCTACATTTAAGAACCATTTAGATGCTTGGTTTGGGAATTTTGGGCATGAGGTCCATAATCTGGCACGGACTCCTTGGTAGCCCGATTGAGGCTTTGAGTTTGCTGTATTATTGTATTAAACACTGAACATATGTACACTCAGATGTGCACATACACACACACACACACACACACACACACACACACACACACACACACACACACACACACACACACACATACAAACACACAACACACTTCACTATTAAAAATACAGCTATGTAACTGCTTGTAGGATTTGCTCGTAAAGTATTTTGAGGAAAATCTAGATTAGTTCTTGTTCATTTCAGTGATGATTACACAGCAATATGGAAAAAGGAAGTACTGATCTGGTGAATAGGAAACCAAACACGTCATTTTTTGATGTCACCACCAAATGGTAACTGCAGAAGTTTAATCTTAAAGCAGAAACAACTCCCTGGCATGTGTAGCATGACAACGGGTCCATGTGGGCACTGTTGTCCAATACTTATTACATTAGCTAGAATAATGGCAGAAGATACTCTGTTACTGACAAGTATCATGATATGTAAACTGTGGGGTCAGAACCTCTGAAAATTGTATTGAGGAAGAGGCATTATAGTGCAAAATAAATAAGCAGCATTTCACATATCAATTACAAATAAAACAAAGTAACTCATGCACAGGTCAAGAGCAGTTGTAGAGTTATTGAAAAAGGTATGGTAACACCTGTTCCTAGTATCCCAGTACTGCTAAAGCAAATAAACCAAACCCATAGTAAAACTCTTCTATAGAATACACTTCACATGGGGTCTGTGCATCCCTGACGTTAAGAGGGCTACCCAAGACAGCACAAGTAGCATTTGTATTTTGTTAGTTTATTATTTTGGTATCCAAACATGGCAGCTGTGGTGGTGCAGCAGTTAGTATTGCTGCCTCACAGCAAGAGGTTCTCTGGTTTGATCCTCGACTGGGGTGCCTTTTGTGTGGAGTCTGCATGTTCTCCCTGTGATTGCGTGGGTTTCCTCTGAGTGCTCCAGTTTCCTCCCTGTGGTTGTGTGGGTTTCCGCTGGGTGCTCCGGTTTCCTCCCAAAGACATACTCTAGGTGGATTGGCCACTCTAAATTGGCCCTAGGAATGCATGTGTGTGCGTTCTGTGGAAGGTTGGGCACTGCGCTGGCAACTTGACACTGTAAAACTCCACTGCCAATCATGAGAGGACAGGTGATCTGCTGTGGCAACTCCTAACTAGGAAAAGCCGGAAGAAGAAGATTATTTTGGTATCCAGATATGTTAATTTATTATTTTGGTATCCAAATAACTTTTAAGTAAAGATGCTTCCTTTCAGGCCACTTGGGAAAACTTTTTAACTGACTGTCTTAGAACTGTACAGGAACAGCACATTAAAGTGGAGGTGGTGAATCAAACCTTGGCAGCTCATTTTCATGTCAGTTTTGCACAGGACATTCTCAGACCGAAAGAAAAAAGGATATAAGGGAACAAATTGTAGTAACAACAGTAAAGGAAAAAACAGGGGAAACTATAGCAAGCTGTGTATAACCAGTAAACACAAAATGCCCACATTTTTACACGTTCACTTCAGAATGCATCCATGTTATAGCCATCTGGTGACCATGTGTTTGATAAGGAGGTCTGTTTCCTTGGGGATAGGGGCATGTGCCATCAAAAATGAATGTGAGTATCCAGTGAGTGACAGCTGCAAAAGTAATCACTATCCCACTCTCTTGATTAGACTAGGATTATAACCATGGCAACTATAACTTAGGTTCTGTAGGACAGGAAAAGAACAAAGGGAAATCGAGGATAATGAAATGCATGTCACAAACTGATTTTCTAGGAATACTGACAATGCTACTGAAAGGTAGTTAGAACAGTGACCTGCAAACCAAAGTGTAACAAGTTTGAATCTTGCTACTACTAAGTTTTCAAATATGATAACAAACCTTTTACTTTTCGTTTAGTCCAGCATTCCAGACCGTGAAACACAGAATCACTCCAACAAACAAGCCTAGCATTGAAATGAGAATGTACACCTTACTTAAGCAGTCAGAGATAAACAACCTAATGAACAGAAGAAATAAAGACAAAGGGAAAGGCAATTCATGGTAAAAAGCAGTAAGTTAAAATACTGAAATAAAGCATGCATGAGATGAAGAGACTAAGGGAAGATGTTCTCCTCACTTCAGACACAACGGGGAGAAAATGAAGACTAACATTTTTCAATTATAATTAGATATGTACCAAAGAGTGTGAGTAATTGGAAATGTTTGCTGTTTGTATGATAAAAGGCCACACTTCACAGAGCAGGCTGATGATTAAGAAAAGGAACGTGTGAGCTGCAGGCTATTTTTTGTGTACGTGCAGGCACTCAAATCGACACCAGCAGCTTACTGCCTCTTGTTTGTCCCTGGCTAATTTCTTGAATTTGATCTCTTATTCATAAATCGGATGCTCTGTGCTTAATACACAGTGAATACAAATGGATGCCAAACAAGAGCAGGTAAAAGTCCTCGCTCTTATTAAACAGTGAAAAATGTTCCGCAAAGCTTTTTCATCCTACATTCAACAATTTTCCTCCACTTTAATTTTGAACACATGGTAATGGACAACTAATTACTTACATGCATGATTACCCTTATAAAATATACTGATTTTTTTAATTGCAAATTTAGCAGTAAGCATATGTCTTGCAGTTGGCACAGTGGGTCTAATTCCCTCTACCCTCATTTGCCTTGTATAAGCCACTTCACCAGACAGTGCCTGAGGAAAGTGGAAATTTAGGCTAAGTAACCTAATGGTCTCCTGCACTGCAAGCCTGGTAACTACCTGTAGGGAGGGCTCCTTTCTTTGTAGTTCTATCATACATTTGCTACCTTCCTCCCAAGAGGTGCAAATCAACTGTCAGTGTAAGAACAGAAGGGGTGTACGGAGCCATACAGCAATAAGTAACCTCAATTATTTTCTGAGAACCCTTATGTCCTTGTTATTATGTGCCCTTGTTATTATGTATGTTAATTCTGCAATCCGTCCATACCCCCCCCCCATTTCTAATTTTTACACATGGTGTCAGGGTGTCACATCAACCGTGGCAATAATTTAGAGACACTATTCACACCACCAGGTGGCTAGCTCTAATGTGTTCAGTCTTCCATAACACACACACACATACACACACACGCACACACACACACACACACACACACACACACACACACACATTCACAGACACACACACACACACACACACACACACACACACACACACACACACACATGCATGTGTACTCAAACCTATGGCCAGTCTAGAGTGTGCATTCCACGTAATGCATGTCTTTCAAATGTCAGAGGAAACTGGAGCACATGGAGAAAACCCAGGGAGGATATGCAGGCTCCACACAGAAGGCTCCCCAGCCAAGAAATGAACCAGAGAACCACTTGCTGTGAGGCGATAATGCTAACTGCTGCAACAATGTACCACCTCATAGCATAATGCGTACATGCATTAACACCACAAGGGACCTACCTCATCCATATGGTTATGTGCCCCTCATTTTTTCATCCACCTTACAGTGCAGAAACCATCTGTTGACAGTTTCAGTATCTCATTAGAGCTCTTGGCATCCCGCCAGTACATTTCCTCACTATCCCAGATGAAGTAGTGATCAAGCATTTCTTTATTAATGGATGACACTGTGTATGGATTAGTTACATTGTTTCATTATATGAGTGGCAGTCAGAATAGTAGCAGGTTAAATCCAGCTGTGATGTTTCTTGTACCTAAAGGAAATGGAGGGAATACTAGTATCATAGGATAATACGATTATAAGATTTTTGTAGCTAAAATGTTTAAAAGCTTCAAGGACTAGACAGCTCATGTGCATGTGAATCAACTGTGTGCCACAAAAAGAAGGAAATTGCAAAAAATAAAATTCAGCATTATTATTACCTGTATTTTATTTAGGGAAGCAAAGCTCAATGAATAGCTATATATCGTATGGACCAACAAAAGGTCTTGGATAAGGTTAGGCTTAACTTATTATTAAGCATGTTTTGAGGATTATGAACTAAAGAAAGATGTGAGACATTCAGTCAGCCCTTTATCAAAAGGGGCTGAGGTGCTTGCTTTAGTGAATAGGGCTAATACAAGGATGATGTCTGCTGAAGTAATGATTATAAGGCTGTCCGGTTAGCTCATTGCTGTTTTGTGTTGTTGTGTGTGATTTGAAAGGAACATAAATATTACAGTAACAGAAACAGTGAAGAAGAGGTAACACAGATATCTACATATACAGATGGTGGGTCATTCTTTGCAAATATATGAAGTGCAGTTGTATAAAATATTGACCGAAGTGTGGATACATTAAACTTGGACAAGAGGCGAAGTAATGATTACGTTTATTGTATGAATGCTGAAGAAAATTATTCAACAATGGGATTAAGAACAGGAGAAAAGAAGCTGAGTATGTCAATAGCAAAGGAAGGAAGCAATCGGAGTACTGTTACAAAAAATTGCATTGGAAAGGAGATACCTTAAAAAATCTTTCTTTGACCGTTTGCTCTATGTTTAGCAGTTCTAGTACAGCTTCCTGAAAGAAGGAATAAGACTGGCAGGGATAGCATTTTCCTCAGTTTGGTTTCAAGGCTAAGCACTGCACAGAGGTATATTTTTTACATTTAAACAAAGCAGAAAAATTAGGGATGACAGAGATACTTGAACCTGTTAAAGAAGGGTTATGTATATAGCAAACAATAGAAAGCATGCACAGGTTAGAAGCTGGGAGGTTTGGGAAAGTCTTAGCATAGAAAGGCATAATTATATGTTCATAAAAAATATTGTGAAGAAATTTAAGAAATACAAATTATGGGCTGTTCATGCTCAGTGTAACTTAATAAGGTATGTGCGTGAAATGGTTAGAAAGCAAAAAGTGGAGAGTTTAGAAGCAATTGATAAAAAAATGAAGATAAAATTACTTGGAATATGTTAAATAGGATATGAGTAACCAAGGGATGGGGATGACAGGACAAGGATATGCAGAAAGACAGTGCTTAAGAATCAGATTTGATAACATTTTAGAACAAAAAAAAAACATTTTATTTGAATGTTTTATACCAGTACATTTAGAAAACAATGGAAAGAGGCTTGGGAATGGAGTCATACAGATTTGCACATCATGAATTAATAAACTTTGGAGCCTTATAATAATTGAAAAATAAATGTGTGAATTGGTAAAAATGTGAACAAATAGAGAGTTTAATAAGATTAAAATGTTTCAAATGGAATGATTTTAAGGAGACATGTTTTCTTGTTATTGAAAACATAGTAAAAAAATATGTAAGTGGTGCGATACATTTCTCTGTAAATGTTGCTTTTTTATGAAATTTAATAAAGCAAAGCCATACCCCTAATTATATTATATAAGTGCTCTAGTAACATCATCATCTACCTGGTCTACTACCAAAACAAGCAGAAGACACCTCAATTTAACATTGCATTCAAAGAACATCACCTCAAGACTGCAACTCTCCTCCTTCATGATGTGATGCAAAGTCAGTCATTGCAGCATGAATTCCCTGATGCCAATTGAGTCCTATTCGTGTGAGATGGTTATTGTCTAATTAGTGTCTCTGATTTCTATATTTCTTCAAAACAGGGCTAGTTACAAGATAAAGATCAGAGAACAGTTGGGATAATTAAGCTTCTCCTTAACCCAAGGCTGTAAAATCCTGGAATTAGTGTATTTAGAAATGGGGAAGGGGGTCATAGCCCCCATGTGAGAAGCACAGAGTGCTTACCCCATCTGCAAACATGATGCTTTTTTGGATTTTTTTAGTCAACACTGGGAAGAATTGACCCCCCCCCCCAAGCTGCAGTTCTAATGAATGTAGCTTCACTGTCTAGCTGCACATCACTCACATGAATTAAAATGTTTCACTTAAATATGGAATTTACACCATTCAATTTTTCATCATCAAAGCTGATAGTGCGACCTACTGAGATACTTACACTACTGTTTCTCGCAGAAGCAGCATGTGCAAATCAAACCTCTGTTCTGCTAATGGATGTTCTTTTCCTTCCCTTCTTCACTGTTTTTTTCCCAATTCCTAAGTAAGACTGTCAGTATAATTAGTTACAATTCATTAATAATCTTAAGTGAGCAGTATTTATCATAAGAGACGCACTACCTAAAAAAGTGTTCAAGATAAGCACTCTGACTGTCATACTCCCTACCCAAAGTGCTGGGGGGTCCCAAGATGGATCTTTAAAGATCAAATGGGTACGGACAACCACAAAGCATTCAGCCTAAAAGTAGGTAGCTAGACAACAAGCTTTACATGCACAGATGGCAGCAGAATACTTTTGGGCCATTACAGTCACCTGGATAGGGACATAGTGATATGTAGCCATTCTTCCCATATTCATATAATTTCAAACCACTTTGTACCTCTGCACTGCACTACCCATCCAGCAAAGTATTCCAGGGCCACAAAACCCTTTCCATGAAGTAATATATCCTGATGTTGGTCTTCAATATTAACAACTGGCTCTTTTTTTAACTGCAGTTTTCAGAACACCTTAGATGCATCCGTTTTGGTGATTTAGGGATGGAAAACAAGATGGGGGTAAAAGAAACAAAAAAATGAATTGTGTGATTCATCATAAACATAAAACAACATATGTTTTTAAAAATTAATGTCTATTAACTTGTTGTGGCATAACTGCTCTTTTAATTCTATGTTTAGAGACATCAGTATGCAAAGGACTGTATTAGCATGGTTGCAAAATCTATATGTTTTTCATGTGAGAGACATCCATTATAAGCATACCCACCATCTTTAATAAACTATTT
Source organism: Protopterus annectens (assembly GCF_019279795.1). NCBI lineage: Eukaryota > Metazoa > Chordata > Ceratodontiformes > Protopteridae > Protopterus > Protopterus annectens. The sequence continues at coordinate 1,620,540,346 of NC_056741.1, forward strand.
TTATCTAAATTCATTTCACAAAATTACTATGCAGATTGAAGTTAAAATTACATACAGCTTCAGCTGTGGATTAGAAGCCTATTCTTTATTGACAGATGTCTGCTCATCTACTTGTTCAACCCATTTCCTCAACTGACAGATAAGGTACAACTCCACTTACCCCTAAGAACTGCCTAATTCCAGTCTTGTGCATTCTTAAACTTCCTCATAACTTTTAGTATCAAATACTCTGCAGGAAGCCTGTTCCATGCATTCAGCAGCATCTTTGTAAAAAAAAAAAAAAAAAAAAAAAAACACTTCCTCACATTTCCCCTCAGTTAACTATCCTTTACTTTCATCTTGCAACTCATTATAGCTTCATAGGTTCATAGGTAAGTACTAGGCTATCTGCCTGAGGGCATCTGTAAGCCTAGCCAGAATGTGTTGGCTTTCGCTACCCCCTTAGATTACTTCCCTGTGCCTCTGTCCAGCAGAGCCATTAGTTCCCTGTGCCTCTGTCCAGCAGAGTCACTGCAGTGATCCCAGTGGTAAATTTTCTGTTTCCCATCCACTCATCAAGGTTTTGTTTGAAGAGTGTTAGTGAGGGGCTCTGCCTAATGTAGATTGAAATCCTGTTCCAAAGCATGGGGAGTCTCTGGGACAGTAATCTGTCCCTCCAGCACATCCTATTTATCATTGTGGTGAGGTTTAGATCCCTAGAGCATGTGACTCTCAGGGATTTGTTTTTTTTTAGGTGGAGTATGTCCATCAATTCTGGGTTGAACATGGCCTTGTATGTCAGGCAGAGATCACCTCTGAGTAAAAGGCATGCAACCAAGTAGAGCTGGAGTTTCTTCAGTCAGGCTGCATAGGGCATCTGTTTGAGGCCAGTAATCCTCTTGGTGAGGTACTTCTGTGGTCTTTCCAGCTGTTGCAGGTGTCTTGTAAGGTTCATCCCAAATGGGGCATTGTATCCTATGATGGGTCTGATGAGTGATGAGCAGAGGGACACAATAACCTCTTTTGTTCTAGATGCGAACCTTTTTGTGATTAGGTGGGCCACATAGAAGGATTTTCTAACCACCTTGGCAATATGGTTATCAAAGGAGAGATTAATATCTACTTGGGTCCCCAGATCCCTTATTACATTTTCTGTATTTAGAGGACTACCATGTATGTGGTAATTCACAGGTACTTTGTTTTTTCCAAAGGGGATGACTATGCACTTTTTGGCATTTAGCTTGAGGCCATGATTTTGACACCAGGTATCCGTCTCAGTGAGACCATTCTCGAGGATGTCAGTATCAGCTGGAGAGCCAGTTATGGCCCCCAGTTTACAATCATCTGTGAACATGGTCAGCCATAGTCCTCCTGTGCTTGCCTGTACCTCAGAGAAGTATATACTGAACAGGAGGGGTCCCAGGACTGAGCCCTGAGGGACATCACTTGTAACCGGTTTAGAATTGGACCTAGTGCCTGCAACTCTCACCATGTGGGTTCTATCCATGAGCCAATTGGTAACCCATCTCATGATGTAGGGGTTTATGTTCAGGCTGGTGAGCTTATCTATAATACCAGAATGGGGAATGATGTCAAAAGACTTTGCAAGGTCTGGGTACGCTGTGTGGACCTCCTTTCCCTCGTCTAAAGCCTTGGTAACTGTCTGAAAGAAGTCCACCAGTTTTAGGAGGCATGAGCTGCCCTTAACAAAGCCAAACTGGGTAAGGTCCAATGTTTGGAGGTTCCAGAGTTCTATGATGATGCGCTCCACAGCCTTGCAGACCAGGCTAGTCAGGCTTATAGGGTAATAGTTCCCGGGGTCCGTTGTGGCTCCACCTTTGTGAAGCAGGATAACTGTTGCTGTGTGCCACTCTATGGGTATGTAGCCTGTAGAGAGGCTGAGTTTGAACAGTGTGTTTAGGTGAGGGATTAGTTAATTTTGGAGTTCTTATAAGACACAGTCTGGGACACTATCCGGTCACATTGAAGCTGTGTTTTTGGCTTTAGATAAGGCTGTTTTAACCTGTGTGTCAGTGATTACTGGGGCTCCACATTCTTCTGGTATGGTTATGGGCCCTTTAGGGGGTGAAGTTTGCACTAAACCTGTCTGCCAGAATGTTGGCAATATCAGTCAGTTCAGTGTATTTTGTGCCATTCTGCACTAACTCAGAGCAGATCTGAGAGTTTCTACTTAGATTCTTGACATAGCTAAAGAACTCTTTGTGGTTATCTTTGGAGTCCTTGGCAATTTTTCTTTCGAAGCTAGCCTTGGATGATTTTATGAGGGATCATAGTTTCTTGCTGATACTGATCAGGGATGTCTTTCCTTCTTGGCATTTTACTCTTTTCTGTACTAGTTTCCTCCTTCTGTTGTATAGCTTGTTTATGGCAGGGGTCCACCAGACTGGTTTCCTTTTCTTGGAGGAGTGAGCCTTGGTTTTGCTTGGGATAGCATGATCCATGCATTTTTGCAGGTGCTCATAGAGTGTCTTTGTAAGGGATTCAGCAGCTTGGACAGCATTGTCCTTTAGCATGGGGGCTGTGAACCTTTCCACCTCGGTCTTAAGTAAAGTGAAGTTTGCTTTTGAAAAGTTTTTCATTGTGGTTTCCTTGATTGGGGGTGGGGGAGAATGTGGATATCCAGCATGATTAGTCTATGGTCTGATCTAACCAGCGAGGGGTTGACCTCCAGTGTAGAACACCGGTCGCCCATGTTGGTGATGACCAGGTCCAATATGTTGTCATCTCTGGTGGGGGTGTTGACCAGTTGATCCAGGGCATTCGAGTTTATAAATTCTAGGAAGCACTGGGCAAGGGAGTTAGTATTTTGAGTAGTTCTCCCAGTTAATGTTTGGGTAATTGAAATCACCCAATATTAGGGCATTTGGTAAGACCTTCATATTTTCCAGTGTCTCCAGAAACACGGAATGGGGGTCCTGGGTCATGGTGGGTGATCTGTAGCACTCTACAATTTGAATTGCAGTTTTGCCCTTTGTTAGTTGCACATGGATGATCTCTGAGGCCTTGTGCTGTGCCACTAACCTGGAGGTGTGGGTATCCTTGATGAATATGGATACACCCCCGCCTTTTGTGTTTCGGTCCGGGTTCTGTGGCCGAAAAGTATGGTATGAGTTATAGACTGATAGTGCTGGGTGCTCCCTGGAGCCTTAAACCTGGTTTTGTCTTGAATATCACTGTTTCTTCATCACAGTTGTTTAAAACTGGCTGGTCTACTGCTGTAGAGCTAGAGTTTGTGACTAGTGACCCAGGATAAGGGGTCATTCTGAGTCACCTTAATGGTTGGAGTTGGGGGTAATCAATCATTTTATTTTAACTCACCAGCAGGAGGCAGGCACTCCTACTGTGGGATCAATGCCTAACTAGTGCTGGGTAACATTTATAGCCATATTTAAGGGAAAACACACCAGAGGGAGTCTGTTAGTAGGGATAGGTGTATTTGTGAATAAATGTAGTACTTTGCCTTTGCATGCATTAAGCATTTATTCACAATGGTATGATACAGTTAACATTTGTAATGAGGTAACGCATTAAAGAACATCCTTTATCAACAGGCATATGATTCTCAGCTTCTTTCAGGGCTCTTGCTCCTAAACATTATTTAATTATTGTTAGAAAGACTTACAACACTTTTTTTTTTTCTTTTTAGAGGCTAAAATGAATCAGGTAGAAAAATGGACAGCACAGCTCAAAGGTTGACTTTATGAGCTGTCATTCAGCTTTATAATGTAGTAGTAAGTTAGATTCCCATATTAGGTTACTGCTGAATATAGACAGCAGTTGTGGCTAGTACATCTACCTAGTTAACAAAGCAGTAAAAGGAGATGTGCCAAAATATGGATGCTCATTCCTTAAAATGATACAGATCACATATTGTACTACATGTTAGCTAACATACTGTGTTGGCACCCACTAGCAACTAAACAACACAACTGAAAACCCAGAACTAAGTTACCATCACCAATGTTTACCATCTGGGTCAGAGAATGAGGGAGGTGGTGGTGATAAAAGGAAAGAAGGCCCAGGTACTCCAATGATGAAACTTATTGCCCCAGGGGACATAAGTGACTTCAACCTGCATTCATGGGTGTGTAAGTGGGCATCCTGTCTTTTCATGCATTGGCACACATCCATTGCATTGAATCTATTGCATATCCCTTGTTGAGCATGGCCTCTGAGTACTGTCTGCAGTCCCAACAGCACTCTTTAGCCTGGACTTTGATCTGGCATAGTACCCACCCAAACCACAACATTAACAGCCGTGCATAATCACAGAGGATGGTGAAAACGTAGCTGTAGGCAGACGAATGGCGGGACAGAATGCTAGCCATGTAAAAGTGAGCATGAGTGACTCAAAGTATAACCTGTCAAAAGAGAGTAAATCCAAAAAAAGTGAATAGGTTTAGCAATTTATCATGTAATTTAAAGTGCTTTTTCATATCAGAGCTGTTTTACATCACAGATTACAGTTTACTCTGAGAATTTGGTCAAATTTGCTTGTAAATTCTCATAGACATTTTGTAATACTGAAAGTTGTGTGCAGTTTGTGAGGTATTTGATTTTTCAGTACTTTTCTAAATCAAACAGCATAAGCTGGAAGCAACTCATGTTGTGTTTTCTCATGTACTTGCAAAATGTGGAGGTGCTTTGTTTTGTGGTTGTGATGGAAGGTCAGTGCATGCCTCCCAGAGGGTAGTGCCCCTCCTTATAAGAAGTATACTATCTGAAATCTCTACTGATTTATCACCTACATCAAGCTTCAGGAGTGGGTCTGCCAAAGAAAAGGAAAATGATGCTGTGCACATCTCTAGCTGCACACATTACATTATATGAAATATTCAATACAGTAACAAGAAAAGTCTGAAAATGTTAACCTTAATGTGCATAACCATACATTGCAGTAAATCTGAGTTCTGTACCTCTGTCTTAAAACACAAAGACACTGGAACACAGGTATGATGTTATATCTTTTATTAGACATACATAGGTTTTGCAATTACTCAGACTTTCAAGCTGGCATGGATCCCTTGTCAGGAGACAAACATGGCATTTCTTTCAGTTTTTGGCCCTCTATCTTCTGACAGACAATATAACTGGGTGTATACGAATGAAAGCTGATATAAGAAAAAGTTGAATTAGCTTTGCAATATGCCTTATGTCTCTTGAAGACATATGGGATCAGTAAAAAATAACAAAATATCTGATCTCTTATAATATAATTTCATAAAGGTCCTTGGGAGTATTCTTTCACAAAAGACCTATAATTCTTCCCAGGTTTGGACCAGTATCAAAAGCCCTTTGCTTTTCCCTTCCATAAATGAGTAAAGGTTTTCACGCCGACAATAATTCTTCTCACAGCAACTAATCTTTTAGAAGGTAAGATGCCTCAGAAAGTTAGGGGGAAAAAGTGTTATTCTTCCATTATCATCCTGTTGTTCTAAACAAACCACAGTAAAAATGTAGCACCATGTTTCTGCCCGTGGAATGACTGTATTCCAACATAATTATGGCTGATGCTGCTATCCCTCCAGTCTCGCCTCCCATCCCCCTGGGAAACAGCAAACCCACTGCTAATTTCTGACAGACAGACAGCTTTAGCGAAGTATATTACTAGGCAGAATCAATTCAGGGTGAAAAAATAATGAACCCCTTGTGGAATACGAGAGGTACCTTTGATGGTGAATTTCTTTCAAAGCTGATCTGAGGCATGAATATATAAGCAGCTATAGGTGAAGATAAACCTTCACACACACTTGTAATCATACAGTTTGCAGTTGTGTCATGTATACGGCATCATTATGTTAACAGATGAGCCTATCTGAGACCCATTTAACACATTTGTGTACAGGATGATGATTTTTTAATTATTATTGCCTCAGGGGATTTTTTTAATTCAACAGTACCTCCAGTGTGGAGAGAGTAAGCAAAGATCAGAGGAAAAGTCGGTGATTCTGTAACACTGAAGATCCAGATTTTTCCAGCTGTTTAGCACATAGCCCTCAGCCCACTACCTTATCTTCGTATTTTAATGTCATTGCTCTGATAACCTGCTGGCACAGCCATAGTATTGTCGTCTGCATCACTAACATCCCGGGTTCAAGACCAGAACCAGGGAGGTAGATCTGTAACCAGAGGGGAAACCCTTGCATAATACTGACTTTTTTTTTCCAAAAAGGAAGAACATAGACTTGGCAAATGACTGACTTATTAAAGGAGGAATTGTGCATCAACAAGGTAAATATTAGAGAAGGCAGAATTTCTGCATACTCGTCGTACATTTATAGCACTTGAACTTAGAAATGAAAAAATAAAAAAAAAATGTGGATTAAGATGACAGACTCAGAAGGAAAGTCTTACTACCCACTTATACCCCTGATGAAATTGAAAGTCTGGGTGCATAGAGATCTATGCTGTCCTTTATTGTAAGGAACAATCACGATTCCAAGGCATGACTGCTTCTTGTTCCATGTAAGGGAACTTAAAGAAACAGAAATCATAAATGCTACCGGTGGAACAGTACTATATGCTGAGAGCTATCAGTCTTGACGTGTAAGAATTTCTACTAAGCTTCAAACTGTTGTCCAGGGTTTGATTCCCTTAACCTCCACTTGTCTGCTGTAGAGTCTGTGCAAGTAGCTTAACCAAATGGGGTTCTTGGTTTGCCCCTGAAAACATGCTAGTGTTTATCTTGGAAAGAATGAAATAAAAAATAATAGGCAGAGTAGTGAGAAAAAATGCTTCACATTCACCTGCTTGCCCATATACTATGAGATAACTGTTTTTTATAACACAGTGATTCTGTTGTCTGTGTCTGTAATGAGAGTGTAGCACCACTTAGTTACATGCTTTTTGTGCTCGCTACATTACCAGGGCAGAGCTCACTATGTAGGCCCAGTTTTGAAGGAACTTAGATAGGGTGCAGTAATGCATCATGAAACTAGAACATTGAGTGTCTTCAGATGGGAACTGCCTTCCTGTTATTTTCTCTTCACTGGGTACTGCATCAGCCAATATCAAGAAAGCTAAAACCAAGATGGCCAAAGCTTGTGAGGGTTTCCTCTTTTCTGGTACTTGTTTGACACAGAAAGGCCTATATTTAGTAGTGAGGTACCAAAAGCATACCCCTTTCCCCATTACAGTCATTTATTTGGGTGATCAATAAAAATGAATCCCCAAAACAGTGAAAATATTGTTTGCAATTTTTGTTTCATTTTCATGTATATGTCATTCAGTACTCTGCTAGTCATGATTTCCTTAATATCACATATGGTCACAGAAGACTACATGAACATTTTATTTTTATTGGTTAACTGGATATGTGGGCTGTGCATCTGACCCTTTTCAGCCATGACCCACGTTTACAACTGAGCACTGGAATACAAGAAGAGAATAATGTTACAACAAAACAAACAATTCACTTTAGTTTAAATACTGCAGTCATAATGGCTTATGTCGTCGATACGTAGTAGATAAAAGCACAACATATGTAACCAATAGCTTTAGTTACATATATACAATAATGTTTATCTTCAGCATATGACAGTATTTTGTTAAATGTACAAGATATGCATAGCTACCTGTTTTTTATATTCTATAGGTTATCTTTGCAGCTTGTGTAGATATGTTCTTTCCTGTGATAGTTTTTCAGGTTTGATTTAAATATTTTATTTATGTAAATATACTCTCCACATCCTGAATATCAATACTGAACTGCTGTCATTTTCATATCAGCTCATAGTTAAGTACTAGGCTAGCTGCTCTTACAGGTCATTTTAAGCCTAGCCAATTTCCCTTGCAAATGTGAATCAAACTCTGTACCTTGTATTTAGAAGGTAAATACCTTAACCATTATGCTAACCCCCAACCTTTGCCTTCTCAATATAAAGCCACTGGTTAACCTCATTTATCTCCCTCTGTACAGGTCTAGCATCATCCTTCTAACTATCCCAGTATTCACACTACAATTTACCTTTGCTCATGCATAGCTCCTTTGTAAAAAAAAAGCACATAATATCTTTGTGAAGATGGGAAGATAACAGTGACTCTCAGTCCTGACAAGGAATGATAAGAAGTCCTTAATTTCTTCTGATGATTTCTGCAAACAGACATAAAGTACGCAGTGAGGCTAACAGAAATGCACACATATTTTTACATTTGTACAGCCTGCATATTCATCCATATCCTGTTTTTTGCATGGTGTTTTCTTACTGTCCCTATTCTCCTTCAACAACAATAGAGGGCAGCACCTCAGCGTAGGTTTCATTATCATCCACCACAGATCTGAAAGCAGACCAAAAGCCACTGTAAATTTCCTCCTACAGGACGCATTCTGACAAGTGGGCTGTTGATCAGAGTCATGATGTCCACAGTATCACAGTCAGAAGCAAACCACTGCATCAGCAGGTCACTCTGCTGTGTTACTTCCTGAACTATGACAAGGCAACTAATAGCCCTGGGTTGATGTTATTTTAGCCATTTTCCATGTAAGGGATGCTCCTTCCTAAATATAATAACCAGTATGTATGCCAAGTAACCATACCACTCAATTGTCCAGATTTTCGCAGAATGTCAAGATTTTTGCTTCATATTTTTGGTCTGTTCCTCATAAAATCTGTGTTTTTCTGTATTTTCGTGGCAAATCAGTAAGGACTGAATTTACTAAAGAATGACTGACGTTTTATTTTCAGACTTCATATCCTTCGGGAGATGTATTTATTTATTTAACATTTGTTTACCGGGAAAGTCCGACTTGGAACAAAGCCAATTTTCAGCGGAGGCCCTGGGGAAATCCTCCAAATCGATGTATTTGCAATGTTTATCATAACACAAGACCTTTTAATCTAGCAATTTTTACGTTTATAAGAGTAATGTTTAAAAATTGTCCCAATTGTTGGGGCTTTATACCAATTATGTTTAACTTTGTCCAGATTTTTTTGTGCTAAGAGGTTGAGAGCTATGCAAGCAACGCTGTGAGCACAGCATTTGGTAAGATGGCAGCATAGGACTGAAGCTTCTACTTCATCCCATTCCTATATAGAAACAGTATGATACACTGGTAACAAGAATCTCAAATGATTATTGGCTAACTGTAATTATATTGACATAAACAACTGTAGCTGTTAAATAAAATACTTTCTCGTCCTTTTTAAATGGTGACTCCATTTTATAATTAGAATAATACTCTCCAGGGTGTGTTTTACCAAAAGATATGTTCATGCCTCACTTGTATCTGGCATCCAGCTATGCCTTTTGCCTCACAGTTCACCTCAATGTATGACAGACTTTGTTTTTGTTATAAAACACATCTTGCTGAACATTAATTCTTATTTGTGCAACAGAAGTGCTAATTCAGGAGATCTGATTGGCCGGGGCCACTGTAACACAACATCCTGTCATGTGTTATTATTATTTTTTAAGAATACAGTACATTTCACTTGTATTTAATTCCCATTAAAGAATTCTGAAATTGGAGGTATTCTGATAACTGCCAATTGAGCATTTTACCACAAAAACTGCTTCACTTTACATCAGTAATACAATGGAAAATTGCAGCATATTTGCAGCTCTGCCCACCATCTTTAATATTTGCTAGTGTGTTGCAAGTACTCATGCCTTATTAAGTAGCTTAGAGTACACTATATGACTATGAAACTGTATAAGAATGCAATATTTATTATCAGACTCAGCTGTCTTATTGGTCCACCAGGATAAAGTACTAAAAATACAGGTGCACTGGTTAAGCAATGTACCGACACAGATAAAGTATAATTTAAAGGTATATGGAATACCGCTGTTGCTACTAAATTACAGCACCCTACTTCAGGGAACCATTTCTAAAGCTTGAGTAGTGATTCTGCTGCCCAACACTTAATAGCTTCACATGGATAGGATAATAACAGCAAACACTACACGCAGAGATATAGTTCTTTACAACAGGTCTTCAGAGTACACAGCTTGGCATCTTCCACCATAAAACAGTGTGTGCTTCTACACAGCAACAGTTCAGTGTCATTATTAAATGATAATGAAGTCTGCAAAAGAAAATATAACAAGGCTGGGAAATATAGGAAAAGATGGCTGCAGGTTTTGATATTTTTTTTCAGTTATTTCTAATCCCTGTTTATTACAGCCATGCCTTGGCACTGGTTTAGCTGTGATTTGCAAAGGAGGGGGTTGCTAATGAGGGAAGAATACCATGAATGTAGTATCTCATTAATTCTGTGAATTACTTGCCATAGAATGACCCAGGCAATCAGAGAGGGAAGTGAGTTAGAAAAAGGGCCAGGAGGATTAAAACTGCATCTGCCATTAAACACAAGTTTTCAGATGTTAGTCTCTGTTAATAAATCTAATGATGCTCTCTAGTCATAGATTTAAAGATTTAGCTTCCATGAATAAAGAAACACACCCTTCAAAACTAATTCTTTTTTAGTTGGTTATGTTTTCGAAGTCTGGTTTGTGACACCCCTCCATCCCGCCATACCTTTTTGTTGTTCTTTCCCTTATACTGGCCCTTCTCCCACCTAGGTACCCCAGCTTTCTCCAGAGATAGTGTGAATTGTTATTTATGTCATAAATGAGTGCTAAAACTGAAATGGATATTCATCATGGAAAAGTCTGAATGAAAAAAAATATTTGTTAACAGGTCCAGTTCATACATTTAAACTATGACCTGGGCCACAAGAGTAAAGGTAAATATAGGGCATTTATGGGCAGTTTAGAGTAGGCAGTTTATCCAGAAAGCATATTTTGGAAGTGGAAAGAAATTGGAAAAAAAAAAAACACAAAACCTGCACAAGTATAAAGAGACATCATTTTTAGAAAATCCTGAATCCTAGACCATGAAACTAAGATGAAGAAACTTAAGCAGTGAGCCATTGTGCTGCCCAGCTCAGCAGACTGTACCACAATAATTCTTCATTTCATACCTTCTTCTTCCTCAGAATGTATTTTCCTTCCTCACCTCCACCATTCTGTATAATCCTTGATTCCAGAGTCAATCTGTATAAAATTTGTGGTCCCATGGTATATGAATGTTCTCAGCTGCTGTCTCTTTGCCAGTCTTCCCTCATTTATATGAGAGTGCAACCTAACTTGACAGTATGGTAGATTTTAGACTAATTCCCATCTTCAGGGTGACCACGCAGTAGCATCAGCTGCATGTATTTATTGCTGTTAATCCCCTGTATTCTGTCTACATTCAGTCCTCACCCAAAGATCCCATCTCAATGTCCCACATAGCAGTAGGAGGATTGGTAGGGACTTAACTTCATACATTATATGTTTTTTTCCCAGCAGGACCTATGGTTCTCCCAAGTTTCTTTGCAGTGCTGACAGAGTCAATGTGCATGAGCAGCTTCCAACCTGACCAGTGTCTTTGGTTTCTATTTTTCCACTGGAGATCTTTCTGATTCCTTCCTTCCCCCATGAGACAGGCAAGCAGACACAACCTTGTTATTCATGTCCAGTGGCCAGTCAGTACTCAAGCAACTTCTTATTTTACCAGAAGCAGAGAGCTTGCTAAATACTGCGGAGACAACTTGTTCAAAATGAAGAGCTCAGTTGGTTTGTCCGGTGTTATGCAAACGTGCATACCACTACATTCTTACAAGCCACCTACATCCGATTCATAAATCTATATATACTGTTTACAGGCCTTTCATCTCTGTTTACTGGATTTGCAAGTTTAAGAACCCTACTCTCATTCTGGTTCAAAATTATGAATAATTTATCCCAAGCCTTGGGGATAAACATGAGGAATTCACAGCTTAGTAAGTATTGGTTTGGGGGTTGACATTATTATTAAGGTGTTTGCCTCACAGACAAGAAGTACAGGGTTTGATTCTTACTAAGGGAAATTGATTAGGCTTAAAAAGGTCCACAAGGACAGCTAGCCTAGTATTTACCTATAAAACTGTTCTTGGCATATGTCAAAACAACCATACAACTATTGTTGATGAAAATCCCCAGAAACCTCATGTTAAGGGCTTGTTGCAGAAAAAGTATGATCATCTCACCATTAACCTTAGGCTACTCCCTAAATCTATACCAGGAGAGTAGGTCTAATAGTGTGTGCAAACCATCTGTTCTACACTGTAAGGATCATAAGAGATTGCTAGGCTAATGGCTCTGGGGCCCTTATAAGTCTACCCAAGAGTTTATCCCAAAAAAATAAAACTCAACTAGCACCTGTCACCCCTGTCAATGAGGGACACAGGTGGAACCCCTGGGACAAATTTGTGGCTACCCATCCATTCAGCGACGTACTTTGTTTGACGTGTATGGGAAGTCTATTCCAGAGACGGGGCAGCCTCTGGAAGACAAACCTGTCTCTCCAGCAGGTTTTGTTAATGTCACATATTAGATTTAAGCCTTTCGATCATGTACTATGTGAGGAGTTAGACTTATGAATATGGAGCATCTCTAGTAGAGCAGGGTCTGAGATTGCTTTGTAGGCAAGACACAGATCACCTCTGAGCAACCTGTACGATACCAAGTAGAGTGATAGTGATTTGAGTCTGTCCACATAGGACAGGTGTTGGAGGCCATGGATTCTCTTTGTGAGGTATTTCTGTGGCCATTCCAGTTGGTACAGGTGTTTGGAGAGATACATACCAAACAGAGTGTTGTACTCAATTAGTGGCCTAATAAGGGAGGAGTACAGAGAGATAATAACCTCCTTTTTTCTTGATGCAATCCCTTTACTTAAGAGATGACCCAAATAAAAGGCTTTTCTGACCACTGCCTCTGCATGATGGTCAAATGTGAGATTGTTGTCAAATTGTGTACCCAGGTCTCTCACCATAGGTTGTGTGTTTAGAGGGTTATCAGTAGGGGCCGTGTTTTTGCCGAATGGTATGATAATACATTTTTATGCATTTAACTTAAAGCCATGACTTTGATGCCTTACCTCTTGAAGTATGTTAACATCATTTGGAGAGTCAATGACAGCACCCAGTCATCCACAAACTTGGTCAGCCACAGGCCTTTTGTCTTTGCCTGGACCTCTGAGAAGTAGATGCAAAACAATAGGGGTCCCAGAACTGATCCCTGGAGGACACCACTAGTGACAGGTCTGCTGTCAGAGGTGGTGGCACCTATTTTGACCTTGTGGGACCAATCAGTGTGCCAGTTGGCCACCCTCTTGATGAGATAGGGATTTACGCCAAGTTGTGTTAGCTTTTCAATGATGCCCGAGTGGGGGATTGTGTGGACATGTCAAGGTAAGCTATATGTACTGACTTTCCCTCATCCAGTGTCTTGGTGACAGTCTCAAAAAAGTCAACCAGGTTCAATAGGCAAGATCTGCCCTTGATTAATCTGAACTGGGTGGGGTCAAGTGCTTGGAGATTGCCTATGTCCTTGTTTATGAGGTCCGTAATAATAAACCCCATGGCCTTACAGATTAGACTTGTCAAGCTAATCGGGTAATAATTTCCAAGGTCATTAGTGGCACCACTTTTGTGCAAAGGGATGACAGTGTCAGTTCTCCACTCTGCTGGAATGAAGCCTGTATTTAGGCTATGGTTGAATAGGGTGCTCAATGACAAGGTTAGTTCTTGCTGGAGATGTTGCAGAATACAGCCTGGGATACTATCAGGGCCCATGGAAGCTGTGTTCTTTGCCTTGGATAGGGCCTTTAACACTTGATCTACATACAGGGCTGTGAGGTGCGGGGCAAGTATCGAGGATGTCGAATGGGCCTTTGGGGGGGTACGGGGGGGTGAAGTTTGCGCTGAACCTATCTGCTAGCAGATTGGCTAAATCAACAGGATCAGTGTAAGTGGTACCATTAAGAACTAATTCAGAACAAACCTGGGCTTTGCCATGGAGGTTTCTGACATAACTGAAAGAGGCTTTGTGGTTAGCCTTTGTTTTGGAGGCTAGTTTTGATTCATAATTGGCTTTGGAGGTTTTCACTAGTGATCTAACTTGCTTGTTGAGGCTAAGGAGGGAGTTTTTCCAATTAGGAATTTGTTCCTTTTTACCCTTGGACAACAGTTTCTTCCTTTTGTTGTAAAGCCTGTTGACAGATGATGTCCACCACATAGGTTTGTGTTTCCTTGAGGGGGAGGTTTTAGTTCTGTTGGGTATGGCTGAGACCATGCAGTTGTACAGGTGCTTGTATACTTCACTGGTGTACTGTTCAGCATATTTGCCTGCATTCTCTGAGGAGGCAATTCCATGAAGCCACTGCTACCCTCCCTTAGGACATTGTAGTCAGTTTTTGAGAAGTTTTTTAGCCTGGTTACGGCTGGGGGGGGTGTTGGACAGGATAGACACTTTGAATGAGACAGATCGATGGTCTGATCTCACCAGGGAAGAACTTGCTATGGAGTGGTGCAGCGGTCAATCATGATGGTGAGAACCAAGTCTAGAATACTATCTCCCCTTGTGGGAGATGAATCAAGCTGGTCTAGTGCGTTAGAATTGATGAAGTCAAGGAATCGTTTGGTGAGTGCATTAGAGCAGAAATAGTTCACCCAGTTTATGGTGGGGTAGTTGAAGTCATTAAGGATCAGGGTGTTGGGGGTACCTTGATGCACTCAAGTAGGTCCAGATAGGAGGAGTGCATGTCTTGAGTCATAGAGGGGGGTCTATAGCTGGCTATAACTTGGATGGGTGTCTTGTCAATTGTCAATTGTACCTGGAGAAGTTCTAGTGCATCATGCTGGCAAACTAGTCTGGAGGTGTGCTTGTCTTTAATGAACATAGAAACTCCACCACCCTTAGTCTTACCGACCTCATTTTGAGGTTGGAATGTGTTGAATGAGGTATAGCCTGGTAAGGCAGGGCTGCTCTCTGCAGCCTTGAACCAAGTTTCCATGACTGCATAGATGTCAGCATCTTCCAGTGTTAGGACGGCCTCCACTGAGTGCATTTTTAGGTTAAGGCTCCTAGCGTTAAGCAGTATGACCTTCAATTTGCTTTTTGACAGATCTTTTATGTTGGAAGATTTCTCTATGGGACATTGGCTAAAAAAGGCATAATGGAGGAGGCAAGAGCCTTGGCCAGAATCCTGAATCTCAGGGGTGACAAGTGGAGGCTATCACTGGCAAAGCATCAAGGCCTGTCAACCATGTCATGCCAGGAAGACAGATACTGGATCCCCTTGGCATGACACCAGAAACTAAGCCAATTGTTGAAGTCAATTATTTTTTGTTGGTATTGTGGTAGCTTTCTTGGTGAAGGTAGGATGCTGCTTAGGGCTAATGACATACCTGCCTGGGACACATACTCTTTCAGCTCAATCATGTCTCTCTTCATATAGTCCAGGAAGGTACTTCTCAAGTTATTCACAGCAACATGAACAATGACAGAGTCATAGTTGTACCTGTTGTGGAGAGACATAAGTGCATGTGTGATGTGGAAGATTCTGGCATCTGACAGACAACTGATCATGATCGTCACCTTGTCAAGCCTGGTGAGGGGGACATAGTAGTGTCTCACAACTGAGTCGGCAATGACTAGTATGTTTGGTTTAATGTTGTGCTTTATGGGCTGTAGGAGTTTATTGTTATGCCTTATGGGCTGTGTTTGTGAGACATTAGTGTGTTGTTTGCTGTCTGTGCTGTGTATGGTGCTGTGTGCGGAATGTTTGTGAATGTGTTTTGAAAGTCTCTGCTGTTTAGGTAAGTTATTATTGAGGACCTCTGTATAGGTGGGTGTGTGCTGTGCTGTGAAAATAAACCCACTCTGGTTTCACTGTCAGTGACAGCACTAAAGGAGATATAGAGCAATCAGGTTTTCATACAGTCATGGTGATAAACTGAGTAGTACATGTACCCCTGTGTTTTTATGCTTTTTTTTTTTGGTATCCAGATGTGAGTGCTTGCCAAAAGTGACCATTTTCAAATATGTCCAAGGTCAGACCTAGCTAAGTAGTGCTGTAATTTCAGTGACTCATGTAGTATTGCTGCAGATGATGTGATAGTGTGTTTTAGTAAAGAAGCAGGAGATCAGTACAGAGACTCTTTAGTAATACATGCCATTGTTTATATCCAACCTCATTGTGATGAGCAGAAGGAATCATTCCACTTGGCATTCTGGCATGTTTGGCATGATGTTTCATACTGTGACCTACCATTTCTGTCAGATCATATGCATGTCTGGGGTAGAACACTAGGATGAGGGAAAGGAATGTACAAGTTAAGATCCCTCTATCTCTTTCCCTGTTTCAGAAAGACAGGACATCATAGTACAAGCCACTCTGCAAATGCAGGTCTGTTTAGTTCTTGTTAATTAGCTAAGACTGCCCTTTTTTATTCTGTGGATGTTTTCCCTGATCATGCTAAACATAGGATCCATTGAATCAGACAGACACATAAATACACTCCTAAATATTATATTTCAAATATTTAGGTAAGTGTTTACATTTAAAGTCCCAGATATATGTGCGACTGCTGTCTGTATTTGAGTATTTCAATGTATAAGTCATACCAGCGATCATCCTCTTTCTCTGATGTTCTCTATCACCACACATTTTCTTTGTACAAGATGACAATTCCAACAATATGTGCATATGAGAATCTTGTACGTTCCATAACCAAATGCCAGAGATAGAACCTAATGTTTCTAATAGACTAATCAGTTACCCCTTTCATTCAACATCCTCCCATGCCTTCCTCTTCCTCAGCATCCAGATACAAAAGTGAGTGGAAAGACAATCAATAGAACTGCACCAGGACAAGCCACCTTCTGCAGAATTAAACCGTTACTGCCCTAGCTCATTCTGTTTGATAGAATCAGCTTATCATATGATCAGTGGCTACAGTACAGGGGTTAAGTATGCCCTACAGCTGTTTCACAGCAAACAAAGCTAACAGTTCTTTATTTAACGCAGAATATAGACTGCAACATCTCTTGAAGATTGCAAGGCCAACTTTGTCTGTTAAGCACTCCACCTATTGTATAAGTTGAAGATTGTGTTTAACTTGTAGCAACGGCAATGTTCAAACCCAGGTCACTGGAGGTGTAGATACATGTGTGCCTGTGTACTAATGGGACACTGACTTCCATCCATCTTTTGTTATTAAACTTTGTTACTCTGCTCTCACACGTCTCTTTCAACCACACCTTTTGGACTGTCTCTTAATTTCTTAAGATATTTAACATATTGCTGCTTTCCTCAAAGGTGCATATATTGTTTTCAGTTATTTATTATCTTATGGCCTTTGATGCAGGTCTTTTTTAACTTGCGTCACCCTTCTTTAGACT
Source organism: Protopterus annectens (assembly GCF_019279795.1). Lineage (NCBI taxonomy): Eukaryota > Metazoa > Chordata > Ceratodontiformes > Protopteridae > Protopterus > Protopterus annectens. The sequence goes on from NC_056741.1 coordinate 1,620,557,560, forward strand.
ACTGCAGCTTAGATATGTCTTTAAGAAAATGAGGTCCAGACAACTGTATGCTGAAGGGGTGCTCATTCACACTCTCTACAGACAGATATAACCTGCTGTCTTCTATCATTACACCTCTGTCTATGTAAATGGAAACCAGAACTCAGTATTTACAGATAAGGGCCACTGATGCATACAGTTCATGTGGAAGGTAATAGCTGCAGAAGAAACACAAAACAGATTCATGGTGCTTATTCATCAAGAAGTGTAACATCAACAGCAGAATAAATGAGCTTCAAAATCAAGCCAGATGTATACCAAAACAAGGATGGATGGCTAAATCCATACCCTACAAAAAGGACATGCAGTGGCTCTACATCCAGAGAAAAAAGGATGATCCAGTGTGTATCCTGATAGGAACAAATGATCAATACTTCTCAAGATAAACAAATGACTGACTTTTCATGTTCTTCACAGTCTGAATTCACCGGAGCGAAACCAATAGAGCTCCAAATGGAGATCTTTATTCTAAAACTGCATTAGGCTATTGTACCTGCCAGGACACAGATCTGAGCCCAGCAGGGTCCATAGAAGCTACTCAGAATACTTAAGAAGACCCTTCAGAAACTGAGCCTGTGAAGAGGAGGTGTATTTCATGAACTCCAAAATGTTGCATATGACACCTAAAATAAATTCAGCATTCATAAGTATTACTATGCTAAAATGTTACTAAGTGAGATGACACTAATATTAACGTGTACTAGGCAGGACATAATTAATTACTGGTGATAAAGTGCTTTAGCTCACATAATACTGCTGTTAAAACTTAAAATTATCACAGAAATGCACCTTTGCTATATAACTGAGTCAGGAAAAGTATATAGAATTTAGATCTTAACTGTGTATGCATAATGCCTGTGCAAGTCTAAGAGTGTGTTAAATCTGGTTTGACGTTTCTGTAACTTTCAATTTAATTACATAACACTTGCATTTCTCTCCTTGCTAGTGAGCATTATTTTGCGCTACAGTGGTTTAAGTTAATCTGGCAGTTGTTGCAGATAGTTGTTGCAGTTTCTCAGATACAGGGTTTGATTCCCCCAGCCCTCACTTGCTTACTGTGTGAACTTATGCAAGTCACTTAACCAGACAGTGCTCAGTGACAATAGGTAATTTGGGTTAAGCTTCGCAATGGTCCCTGGACTGTAAGCCTAGCAATTAGCTATGAGCCTAAGACATATCATTACAAGTAACCTCACAGATTAATGTGGACTCTTTTAGGTACTTAATTTCAGCAGGTAGAGACACATTTCCCTTGTCACAGACCTAGGGGATCCTTGTACTTTTCAAGTAGTTTTGAAACACACCATCATGAATAAACATCAAATTCACTACTTTTCTCCACAGGAAGAACTGTTAGCTGTAAGATCTACATTAAAGTACATATCATAATTGAAATGATCACTATATAAGTTCTTATAAATGATGTCATAGTCCCACAGCTTAATTTCTTCTCAGATCTCTTTAAATACAAGATTTTACCTTCCCTTTTGCAATCAGTCATCACACAAGGCATCCATACAGTTACTGTAACATCACACACATATAATACCTTAGCTATGCTACCTTTATGTTTTTTTTGGTAGCCACAGAAACACAGGCTACAGAAGGTTTAAGCTTGTATGCCTACACTTGTGTGCATGTGTATAACACACTGAACAAATGAGCTATAAAGCAATGTACCATGGCAGGAAAAACATCAATATATTTGTCAGAGAGATAAGAGCTCTGGTGCACTGCAGTTTCTTTTTCTGAAGAATTAAATGTTGGTTCTCAAAGCTTAAAGCAACTTTTCTGCAGCAGTTTAAGAGGGTAGTGCTGCTTCTGGGCATAGATTGATTCACTAGCCCATACTTCCTTTGCATTACTGAACAACAGTGAGCCTCTTAGGTGTATGGTCTTCACAGCCAGAAGTCGGAATACAAATCACACATCTGGGACTGAATATCTGCAGGGCCTGCATATCCATAGATGCATAAATTGTTGTCATTCTGGTACTATAGGCGTTGTGATAACCTTGTTTTGTAGAAACTGTTCACACCTTTCAGCAGAGAAAATCACCTGTACCTACAAAACTGCTGGCCTTATGAAACTCGTAGTTTGGCAGATTGCATTATGAAACTCGTAGTTTGGCAGATTGTATTCTGGAGACAATAATTCCCATTATTTGCTGTAGGGCCTTGAACTGTTTCAAGCAGAGAAGCAAGTCCTGTGATCTTAATATTGTGATTTTTTTTTTGGTTGTGTACAGAAATGAAAGGCCGTTTTGAGTGTATCAGAAGTAGCATGCCATTCGTGTTTACTCCAGTTCATATAGAAATAGCTGCATTTTGTTTGCATACCTAGGGAGTTGTTTGTGATGCTTGTATATCTTTCATTTTAATGTGGGGCTTAATAAGCAGATTTGAAGGCATAATGAATCATCTCCCTGTTCTTGGAAGACAAGCAACTACAATATTTTGTTTTGCTAAAAGCAATAAAGCATTTTTACCCTTTACAAATAATTATTTTCAGAGTGGCAAAGTTAGGAAGCAAATTGAAATTAGTGGACTTTCTACAAGCCACAGCAGTATCAGCATAGGCTGCCACAACAGAATAAAGTAGTAGCCTAAAAAAATGCTTCTCATTCGAGAAGAGGAGACACCATAACTCATCATTCAAATCAATGCCACATGAAAATAAGCTGGAGTTGTAACAGCTGGCATGTTCCATGCAATGTATGTGATTCTTATTTCTGTTGTATTTTGTAGCTTTTCCTCTGCAGGCCTCTGCTGAAAACAGGCTCCTGGCCCAGTCGGACACTCCCAGTAAACAAATGTAAAATAAAATAAAATTTCCTTAATACATACAGGCCACTTTCATATAATGCATTATTTGGTACTTACAGATGAAGAAGGATCTGAAACATCCATTAAAGTAAACCACTGTAGAAAGTCATGCTATAGATTGCACAGCAAGAGATGCCAGTTTTCAATTTTACTTCTTGGTTAACTATGAATAATTTACTTGCCTTAATTGCTAGTAGACTATCTGCAGTAGATTTTAGTTTCAGATGCTGATTTTTATTGACAGACACAAGGGTTCTAAAGTAGTTGCACACCAGTGTCGCAAGGATTATGTGCTGATGGTAACAGAAGCACTATTTCAGTGAGCATATCCAATAACAGACATCACAGTTTGTTGGATATGTGTTTTCTGATCTAAGTCACTGTTGAAAAGGGTCTTCAGACCAGCCTACCTACCTGATTATCAAATAATGGCAATATAACCTAAATGATTATCAAATAATGGCAATATATTTAATTAGTGATGCCATGTGGCTTACCATGGTAACAGAATGTGATGTCACATACAGTAATCTTCCTGAGATGGACGGGTGAGGTCCATTGTCTAGTTTAAATACTTTGATGGAATGAAATGCCTGAACAACACAGCAAAAAAAAAAAAAAAAAAAAATTCACTAGCAAACAGAAAACATCAACTTAAATTTATTTATTTTATTTATTTATTGGCATTTGTTTAAAGGCTACAGGGTACATGTTTTTTTTTATTCAGGAATACTTCTGTTCTGTACAGCCAAATTATATATATATATATATATATATATATATATATATATATATATATATATATATATATATATGTGTGTGTGTGTGTGTGTGTGTGTATATATATATCTATATATATATATATATATATATATATGTGTGTGTGTGTGTGTGTGTGTATATATATATATATATATATATATATATATATATATATATATATATATATATATATATCCGCCCTCTAGTGTTCGGAAATGGAAACCTTGGACAGAATGAGTGAGAGAAAACACTGAAACATGCTTTAACCATCTTTAGAACAGATATTTGGAATTGCCAAAGCAGGACAAAAGGAGTTTTTTTTTGTCCAGTAGTTTTGTAGTTCTAAACCACCAGAAACTGATAATCTGACTTAGAATTTACATCAGCAGACCTATAGGACAAGTATGCTACGGGCATCTTCTGCACAGCAAAGCACTTCCAGCAGGGTAAAGGACAGAAGCAGTACCACAGTGTGATGCCCAAACAAAGAACATCACATCATTCTCAAGTGTTTATGGACTTGACTCTAAAATAATACCAACAGAGTGTGACTAGCAAAATATAAAGTCCTGACACTCCTCCCCTTAAAGTATTATCAGGCAGCCTGTTTTATTGCCTGTGCCCTTGGATACCAGTTCTGCAGTTAAAGTATTAACAATACAGCAGCCCATTAACATGCATGTAGCTGCAGTGTGTTTAACCTCAACAAAGCTCAGCCATCTCACACCATAACATTTGCTGGGATGGTGTAAAAAAAAACAGAATCAGCACAGGTTCTATTACCCAAACGTCATGTTACATCTAGATTGCTAGGACTAAGGAAAGTAAACACACCATGTTCCAAGTTAATAAATGAAGTATCCCATGAACTGTAGCATTTTATTATTTTTTACATCATCTCAGTTTGTTTGTGTGTGTGTGTGTGTGTGTGTGTGTGTGTGTGTGTGTGTGTGTGTGTGTGTGTGTGTGTGTGTGTGTGTGTGTGTGTGTGTGTATGTGTGTGTGTGTAGTAAGAGATAAGCCTATAACTAGCCTACATAGGATGCATTTTATTCAAATGATCCTGCAGACTCCTCTGGTGTTGAAAAATGTGTCGATTCAAGATCAAAACCTCTTGCTATTTTGTGAGCAACTTTCTAGTTTTTCAATATCTTGTCAGGGTCACGGAGAGGGAAATCTGCATTTAATGTAACCACCCCCACTGCGGCAGGCATGCTTCCTTGGTCTTGTACATTAAGCCTACACTGCCATCTAATGTCTCAAAAGTTATCAGCAAGCTCTACAACTCTAGCCACTGCATGAATATAAGTCCAAGTTTCAGCAGGAAGAACAGCAGTTTAACACTTTTTTTAAGATATTTCCTAAAGGGGGATTAGTACACAGACAGTTCATTTTAAGCCCATACAAAATAAGGATTAAGGCTATGAACTACTAATAAGCTTCTTGATGCAATCCAGGGTTTGATTCACTCCGGTTCTATTTGCCTACGAAGTGATTCTAAGCAAGTCACTTAAACAGACAGTGCTCCTGGGTCACCACTGAAAAGGGCACTTTTGTCTGCTGGGCTTACTAGTTAACAAGTTAAAAAAATGTTACATGTATAAGCTGTCAATGTTTCATTAGATTGTAACTGCAACTCTATTTTTAGGAAGCCTGAAACTTCTTGTTTCTGTTCAGATTTCACATACTCTGTGTGATAAACATTACTAGCATTGCAGACCAGTAGAAAGAAGTGGGATCTTATGTCATACCTGTTGAAAAAAATCCCTATTCTACATATAAAGAGTTTGTCATGCATTCAGTGCTAAGGTATTCAAACAAAATCAGTGGTAAAGAAGGGTATCATATTGCATCACCAGCAAAGTATACTGCAGCAGAAAGCAACAGATTTTACCATAATGTGAGAGCACCAAGTTGAAGCTGTTAACAGTTGTTCCACATTTTTTCTGCTTATTCCACATTTTTAGAAGCACTGCTCCATGTTTGAGAAAGTGAAGCATAGGAAATACACCCCAGGGATCACTTCTGTGGCTCTGCTCGACAGGGGCACAGGAAAATAACTTTTTTGGGTGGAGTAAGGCAGGGAACCTTGTTGGCTAGGATTACTTAGGCCCTTGGGCCGATAGCCTAGTACCTACCTATGAACCTATGTGTGTGTGCCATCACAACAGATGGGGCCTGTATTATTAGCACCCTTTTTCTCTGACTGTACCCTCACACCCAGTTCATGCAGTATTAACTGTAATTGACAGCATGATGTGGTAAGTGGGGGCTGTACGTCTGACAGATTACCTGTATTCTCATAGGGGGTTCTTGGGGCAATGCCAATAACTGATACAGCAGCAGCATGGGGACCTTTACTGCTAATACGCTTTCTATAGCTCTTCGTAGGGACTTGGAGTGATACTATACTGGACACCAAGTACTTTGGTTTATACAATACCTGACATCAGATTATTGGGGTAATAGTCATAAATGACACAGTACTGCAGCAAGGGGGCATTGCAATGCTGAGGGAGTGTTTGTTCTCCATACCAGATAACTGAAGATTACAACAATGAATGACACTATTGTAGCTGCACTGCTGAAGTAGTGGGGCAAAACTTGATTACGACCCAGGCAACCTGGTTTCAATTAGTGTCTCGGGTGACTAGCAAAGAAGCAGGGAAGGATGAGTGGGGGTGACCTGTTTAAGCTGCCATAGAGGTGGGGTGATATGCTGCAATGTCCCTATTGTGTGCCTGCCCTTCAGATGTAACCATGCTGCTACAAGGGAGTGGGGAATAGGTAGGTGATACAAGGAAACAGACCCAGACAGAAGTAGAGATGACCAAGCTTTGGGATGTCTTTAAAATTTATGACCAACCTCAGCATACTGGAGTAATTCTGGGAGAGGGGGCTGGCACGGAGATTGGTTGGTAGAGCTGGATTGGACATAGGGCACTGGGATGTTGGGCCCTAACATGACAGAAAGGAGACAGTAAAAAAAGAATGACGCAAATAATGTTATACGGGAGTTGCATTACTGAGGAACTGTCTGTATCCACACACCAGGTTTCTTTGAAGGTAATATCAATATTGAGGATATGTCTGTAGCTCCAACCAAAATGCTTGATGTAATATTCACAAGTATCAATATACAGTATTATGTTGGTTTTGGGTGATTTACTATGGTGGGAATGTCTGCAAACCACAAATTATGTAGATGGAATAATTCACATAACTGACCACATTCGGTGGGAATGAGGAAACAGTAGCTCTTTGCAGTCGCACATCAAGTTGCTACTCTGGTAGTGTACATAACTTGCACTTTACTGCATTACAGATGATGCATTTCTAATGAGTGTGGTATCACCCTCATACCAGGTAACTGGAATAACACACACATAATTGACACTTCAGTGCAGGACACATTGTATACCTGCATTGTTGAATATCTGTGTATGTGGCCCCCACATTAGATTCCTCCTTATAGGAGTGCACTGTGAAAGGGTTTGCAGCACTGCTGAGGGACTTTTTGGGGCCAAATACTTGGATTGGTGTTCATAGCTAATACAGAAGTGCATTGTGATGCAGGATTACTGCGTTGTTAAGGTACTGCTTTAGTCTCAAACTGTGTACTGTACTAGTAACAGATACATTATAGAAAATGTATTGCATCAGTGAATAAGCATCGCCTGAAGAAAGTTCCTGCTTCTCAATGTCTCCATTTGGACAATGAATGTAAATGGAAGTAAAATGCCCTGTGACATTCTTCTTCTTTTGGCTTTTCCCAGTTAGGGGTCGCCACAGAGGGTCACCTGTCTGGTCATGATTGGCAGTGGAGTTTTATGGTGTCAAGTTGCCAGCCCGGCATCCAACCTTCCACGGAAGGCACACACACACACTCACGCCTAGAGCCAATTTAGAGTGTCCAATCCACCTACAGCATGTCTTTGGGATGTGGGAGGAAACCAGAGCACCCAGAGGAAACCCACGCAATGACAGGGTAGACATGCAGACTCCATACATAAGGTACCCCAGCCGAGGATCGAACCGGAGAACCCTTTGCTGTGAGGCGACAATGCTAACCGCTGCACCACTGTGGCCACCCAAAATGCCCTGTGACATTACAGATGATAAAACAGGGCGATAACCATCTAGCTGCTGAAAATCACATCACTTTATCCTACGAAGGAGACTGTGTAGACTATAATCTACTCCCTAAATTAATTTAATATTCTACCTCACCTCCATATCTCACTTACCCTCATTTTTTTTAGCCTGTCTCTGTTCAATGCCTTGATAAATTTCCACAATATCAACCATTCTGGTAGTCCATTCCATTAGTGCACAAGTCTCTTTATGAAGTACTTTTACAGATCCAGAGAGTAGTTAGTTCTTATAATCTGCTGTCTGTGACTCTCTCTATGCCTCCTCTCCTGCCCTTCCTGTTCAGGATGACCCATTCATGTCTCCCTTGTGTGATCTTATGCACTTTAAGCATAACCCATATCTGTTTTGTACTCCCGTGAGAAGAGCACTAGCCACTTTAGCATTTTGTATATCCTTTCCCCTCTATCTTACACATCCTTCTGATGGCTTTTCTCTCAACTCCTTCCAGCAACCTGATGTCACTCTTCTTGTATGGTCTCCAGAACTGGACAAAGCACTCAAGTCTGCTGCCTGACCAGGGCTTGGTGTAGCTGGAACTTTACTGCTTTGATTGTGGAGTCCGGCCTCCAGACTATGCACCCGAATGTTTTGTCCTGTGCTGCCATAGCTGCCTTATGTTGATCCTTGAGGTCCATTCTAGGTATACTCAACATCCTCTAATTCTTTTCATGGTCTGTTATCATCAGTCCCATTCCCTCCAGCTGATTTCACACCATAGTTGTGGTTCAGTACACTATTTTGCATTTGTCTCCACTGAGCCTCAGCTGTTATGTTCCTCCAAATCCTTCCTTAAATGTTTCCCAATACTTCAATACTACATCTGCTTTTGTTTTGGCAACAAAACGTATAATCCGGTTCTTATTCTCGTTGATATATATAAACTATAATCATGTTCTTAATTCCCTTGGAAATGTATAAACTGAACATCCTGTAGTATTCGACCTCTACCTATCTACTTCAGTACTCAGTTATTTGATTCCATATTTCTGAGAATATCCTTCTCCCCAAAACATTCTCTGTTTCACACAGTGGGTGAACTTCAGAAGATTTGTTGTTCCATTAATATATTCTAAAAATAATTCTATCTCATCTTTTGGGCCTTCTCATAAAAGAAATAAGTCATTCAAAAATCTTGTGTGTAGTTGAAAGTATTGATCAAACAAGTATAGCTTTTAATTCTTTAAAGGTATAAGAATATACATCACTAATATACATATATATATATATATATATATATATATATATATATATATATATAAATATATACACATATATATATATATATATATATATAGAAATATATATATATATATATATAAAAACAAACAAGTTTTATATATATAAATTTATATATGTGTGTGTGTGTGTATATATATATATATATATATATATATATATATATATATATATATATATATATAAAATATCACAATACTGAAATTCAAAACACTGAAACCAAAATCCTGAAAATTCAAAATCCTGAAAACTCAAAATACTGAAAACACACAACATACATATACTGAGTTTAAACAAGATAAATCATATTATTTTCCACCAAGTATAAGCAGGGGGGCAAAACCCCCACTTCCCCTGCTACTTAAATATATCAACTTCAAGATTGCATTTCACTACACTAAGTGCAATCTTGGAGTTAATATATTTAAGTAGCAGGGGGTGTGGAGGGGGTGCAGCCCCCACATAGGGGGTGCAGGAGACTTGCCCCCTGCTTATATTTGAAGGAATGTAATTAGATTTCTTGTTGTTTACAGTCAGTATATGTATCTTATCTGTTTTCAGTATTTTGACATTCAGGATTTTGAGTTTTCAGGATTTGGATTTTCAGTATTGTGAGCTTCCATATTATAAAGTTTCCTCATTTTCAGTGTTTTGATATTTCAGTATTATGAAGTGAAACCATATATATATATATATATATATATATATATATATATATATATATATATATATATATATATATATATATATATATATATTTATAGAGAAAACAAGTCCCCCCTCAAAAAAAAAGTCATGTCACCAAAGCTTTAAGTTTTAAAACACTGGTTAAAGAAGCATGCTCATTTAAACCTGGCCAATGCATCACATTAAGCCTAAGTTGCCACACCAACTCTCTTTTTGCAAGTAGCAGAGGCCATGCCCCATCTCTATCACTAACTTTAAGGCCTTCTAATACAAATAATTTGAAAATATGATTCTCAAATTCAACACAATGTTTGGTCAGAGCACTTGTATCCTTAATTAAATTTCCTGTTGTGTGCACATTTTGGAGATAAGTGAAACTACAATTAATGGTTATAAATTTAATCCACTACGAAAGTGCCAAAAGACCAAGAGATCGCTGATAAAAGTCGCCAACAAGAGTTTATTGTATCTTCCATTTGCCAACGTTAAAACCAAAACCAAAACGTTGGCAAGTGGAAGATACAATAAACTCTTGTTGGTGACTTTTAACAGCAATCTCTTGGTCTTTTGGCACTTTCGTAGTGGATTACTGGTTTATTTTCAGTGCCTTGTGCTAGTTTGTTTGTGGTTATAAATTTAAACCAGCTGGTAAGTTTACATGTAATACAGAGAAAGTGGTGTATTGTGCTTTGTGTGTATCTTGCACATGTTTCTATACTGGGAAAACAAAAAGAAAATTTAAGAGCTGTATTTATGAGCACTTGGGAGATATGCAAATTACGGACACAAGTGCTTTGTCTAATGACTGTGTTGAATTTAAGAATCATATTTTCAAATATTTTGTATTAGAAGCCCTTAAAGTTAGTGACAGAGGAAGGGCATGGCCTCGGCTACTTGAAAAAGGAGAGTTGGTGTGACAAATTAGGCTTAATGTGATGCATTGGCCAGGTTTAAAAGAGCAGGCTTCTGGGTTCTTTAACCAGTGTTTTAAAACTTAAAGCTTTGGTGAGATGACTTTTTTTTTGGTGGGGGGGGGGGCTTGTTTTCTTTATATATGTACATACACACATATATATATATATATATATATATATATATATATATATACATATACATATATATATATATATATATATATATATATATATATATATATATATACACACATACATATATATATATATATATATATATTTATATGTATATATAATATTTATTTATATATATATATATATATATATATATATATATATATATATATATATATATATAAAATATTTATATATAACTCTGGTCAATGCCATGAATACTGGGTGGACAAAGGCAAAGATAGGGACAAGACTCAATTACTGGTCTTCAAAACTTTGAGTATTAATAGATTAACAGGTTTTGCATAAGCATGGGTTTTCTGAAGGGTATGACATCTGACACTCAAATGTCTTCCATTATTTTCATAATGCAACCCTCAATAATTTACAAATGCTTGCAAGACAAGTCATGAGAAGAGGAATGATATTAAGGTGCATAAACTGGACATTCTGCAACAATCTGTACACTTGAGAGGTATGACCTCATGTCACTCCCCCTGTGGCTGCATATGATAGGTGTTGGGCAGCAGCTCGCAGGGACTTGTGTTTGGCTGCAAGGTGTGTATCCTGCATTTTATCACTTTTCACTACACATCCAGACATATGCAGCATGCATCCCTGTTCAACATCTGCTAGTGGAGGACCCATGTGGACTTGATCAATAGTTTTTACAGAGCAATGTTATGTATTAGGAAAGTGGGGAGGCCTTCACTGTCCACTACCCGTAAAGGGTGTGTTGTGTCCCCAGACACCATAATTGCAGCCTACAGTGCAGTTACACAGCTAAGGCATGTGTCTGTATAATGTAATATGTTTCACATGCCCTTTAGCAGCACCACAGTAGACCTGAGTACAGTTTTCCATATTCCCCTTTACCAGACTATTTGTATGGCATGCAGATGTGCACAATTACGTGCAAACACGCTTAAATGGTAAATGGTAAAACATGATTCTGGTGATATGGGTGAGCATTCACAAATAAGAACTGGCCAGAACAATGGTTGTGACAACAACAAAGGGGCCGGATTTAGTGCCAACAAGCCTTTTTTACAGGCGGGCTACAGTTTTCACAACAACAGGAACAGAAGAAGGAGCTAGGGTTATCAAACCCGCAGTTGGGGCAGGAGCGCACCACAGAGGTAGTTGGGACTGTAAATTATGACTGGGCATGTATTTCTGTATTTAATCTTTCAGAATTTGTTTTGAATGATGAGCATGTTAATGTTTTAAGGCTGGGTTTAAATTTTCAACCCAGTAGAAGGGCTGACTTGACTAAAATGCTTTTGGAATTGAAATTTTTCACTCGAAAGCTTTATTTGCAGTACGTTTTGTGTGATGTAACTTTGGGTAGTACTTTGGCTAAGCCCTCTGTGTACAATCCTACATTAATGTATACTTTGAAAATATAAAGACATCAGGGCTCAAATTGGTAGTAGTAATTACCGTTCTTTTTACAACCTAAGTACAAATGAGTGAAAGGCACTTAATGACTTGGTATGCAACAAGGATTTAAGGTTTATGAAGGCCGACAAGGGAGGAGGGATTATGGTCATAGGTACTAATGACTACAATAATGCAATGGAACTTATGTTGGCTAACCAGTTGGAATATAAAAAGGTGTCTAAATTTGACATTTTGAAATGTTATGGTTTTATCTATGCTACTCTTTATGGTTTGTTAATGGATGGTCAAATATCTAAAGACGTCTTCGACTTCTTGCACATGGAAGATTCCCAAAATAGGTGTTTTTTTCTGAATACCTAAGCTCCATAAAAGCATTACCAATCCCCCTTTTAGGTCTATCATTTCTGCCTCAGGAAGTTGTACAGATTGCATCTCTTTATACTTAGATCATGTTTTGAAGCCATATGTGCGGCAGTTACCGTCATACATTGCCGATTCCTGGGACTTTTTAGAAAATTTAAGAACGTTTTTTTCCAGTTTGGACAATGGCAGTGAACAGTTTTTGATGCTCAAAGTTGACGTGACTTCACTGTTTGCTTGCATTCCCCAGGAAGCAGGTATTGATTTTGTTAGGTGGCTTTTGGTTAAGTACACCATTTTGAGTAACCACAGTGTGATCACTTACACATTGTTGTTAGATTTACTATTGGAGCACAGTTATTTTATGTTCAATGGTAATTTCTATAAACAACTGTCAGGAGTATCTATGGGTACCGCTGTGGGTCCCACTTATGCAAGTTTAGTTCTTGGGTGGTGGGAGATGAAAATTTTGCCTAGTGTGGATTTATATGACAAGGTCATCTTTTATAAAAGGTTTGTAGATGACCTGTTTTTTATTGTTAAAAAGGAAGGTTTTAGTGTAGATGGTTTCGTAGATGCTTTAAGTGCTACCACTGAATTTTTTACATTCAACTTAATTTAACTAGGATAAAGAAGTAATTGCAAACAACATGATATTATTAAACAAGTTAGAATTGTATCTTTAGGATGTATTTTTAGGATGTTTTTAATGTTCAATTGAGTAATATGTTTATAAGGAATTTGTTCTGTGACTTTAACAGATTTTGGCGCGTTTTTTCAAAACTACAAGTTACTGTTGCTATAAATACCTAGTAACAGATACAAATAAGTGGTTCTGATGAAGACTGGTATTAATCAGTTGAAAGCGCTTAACTCTCTGGTGTATTTTATGGAATTGTTGGAATAAAAGATATCTACCCATACGAGCAGCATTTTTTCTCATCTACCTAGCCATTCTGTTGTTCTAAAGTCGTGGTTTGCATTTTGGATTTAGTTCTTTGTGGTGCTATGGCAGGCAGCGTGGAAGGAACGCCAGCTTCACTGTCGGGTTCGGAGATGGGTATCCTCAGAGCAGATGTATCGGCGTTGCAGAAAGACATTATGAGATTGACTACATTAACGGAATTGCTATCTGAGCACAAAAAACTTGATAAACAGCATGACAACAGCATTTTTACAGCCGCGGTTCAGAAAACCGATAAGCCACAATCATTTCATCAACATCAGAACGATGTCACGCGTTCTGAGCTGATACAGAAACAGGACTGTATACTAATAGAAGAATTAGCAGCTGATAACACACTCAATGACACGCCGGAGCGTGTCTTTCCTGCTATCTTGCAGGAAAACAGCATTTATAATGAAAATGTGTGTATAGACTTACCTAATGTTCAGGGCGAACTTATCAATGACAACACACGCTCTCCTTTAAGCAACGATGAACAGTTTAGTAAAAACGGACAGTTTTATTTTTCCTCCTGGGAATGATTTTACATTTGGTTTCAGCTTCCAAAAGAACAAACAGGAGAAGATGGGAGCTAGACCTAAAGAAAGACAAGCCATTAAACAATATGACAATGTGAAACGGAAAAATACACATACTAACAAAGGTACTGTAACACAATTTTCAAATATATCAAGTTCCCATAAAAGAAAAGAGACTTATACGACTCATGGGCATAATGATTATGGACAAAAACATTTTAATAGTAATTACAGTACTAATGACGAAATTTCAGTATGTTTAATGGATCAATTCTTATGTGATGACTATGAATTTGAACATAATGTGAATACTGAACAAAATGGCAATTTTAATGTATACAGTTTTAAGAGACATGATATACAATTTTGGCAAAAAACTTTTATTATACAAAAATACCAAGTTGGACATAGCTTATTTATCAAAATGTCTCAATATGAAATTAGTACCTAAAGGTATCAGATTTTTTAAACTTCCCTTAGGTATTAATTATAGTAAGGAAATGAAGAGGGAGTTTAATGAATTATTTGACAATTTTGGGTTTTTATATATTCGAACCTTGATCAAATACAATGATGAAAAAATGGTTTTGTTGACTAATGAGTTAGAAAGCATGAACAATGCTATCATTCAGCATTGTGAGTTCACTAATTGGAAGGATTTATACAATAAACAATTTAGTAATGCACAGGAGAAAGCTAAGAACATTTTTGAGAGAAAAAATAGGAAACTAATGAGAGACATGGAGACATATGAGAATGACTGAGCATAAATATGGCCTAATGATAAAAAACAGGGTACAAGAGAGAGAATTAACAGTCATAAAGAGAGACCTAGGAGTGCCACACGAGAAGAAAATTTTCGAGGGGGCAGATTTTTTCCGGCTCCAAAACAAAGAAATCAATTCAACAGATGGAATTAAATAATAGAGTAGATGTTGACACTCTTCCACTCAGATTGTCACATCATAGTTGCCCCCAAATTAGTAGAGAAAATATTATGTATACAGACAGTGTAATTGTAGATAATACACATATAGCTAAGAAACAAGAATGTTATATAGATAGTCTAGACAAGGAAGATTCAGAACAACCGATTTTGACTGTATATAATGGTTTTAAAGTATACAATTACACTGATGTTACAATAGAAAAGGAATTCATAAACTTAATGAGTAAGGGAATGAAATTCGTACCTACCACAGGTATCAATTTAGTCGACACAATAAAAGAAATCAAATTATATTGTAGGAGACTTAACTTGGCAACACAATTTGATGACAATCAACATGATACACACATTTTTAAAGGTACCAAACTAAAAAAGAAAAGTACATACATACCCACTAACCATCCACAAATACATAATTATGAACAGATGGTTAACAAAGACGTCTACTGGTTAAATCATAACATTAAGAAAAATAGAGGAAGAGACATAACAAGTTATGATAATTTAACTGTGAAAGAAAGGAATTGTTTGAATAGCATAATACGTAACAAAGATATTCGTATTATGAAGACTGACAAAGGCGGTGGTATCGTAATTAGTTACACCACAGGCGGTGGTATCGTAATTAGTTACACCACGGACTATAATTCAAAAATTCACAATTGGTTGTATGAATCAGGTAATTATGAGGTCATATCCATAAACGAAATCAACATAGGTCATAAAAGAATAGACCTTATTGTTGAGGAATATATGATTGACAATAGAATAAGTAATGAAATATACATGTTTATTAGAACAGATTATCCTGTACTAGCTAAAATAGTAGGCATACCAAAAATTCATAAATCAATGGAAGATCCTCCATATAGACCCATAGTGTCAGGCTCCAGATCTAAAACATTCAATATAGGTGTCCTGATAGACACATGGACTAAACACATTTATAAAGCGGTACCACACATAATGAAAGATTCATGGAACTTTTTAAGTAACCTCACTAATGATAAATGGAATAAAGAGTACATTTTCATTACAATAGACGTGGTAGACTTATTCACATGCATACCTAAAGAAAAAGTGCTAGAATTTTTCGCCAACAGCCTTAGAAAATACTCAGGATTCAGTTGGGATAAAATTTGTGTGGTTACTGAACTTATGTCCTTAGTCTTGGACCATAATTACATCACTTTCCAGGGCAAATATTTTAGACAAAAAACTGGAGTGGCCATGGGAGCATCTTGTGCCCCTATTTTCGCCAATATGGTCATGTTAGAATGGGAAACTGAACACTTATTTAAAAGTAGATATTATAACAACATAGTATTCTACGCAAGGTATTTGGATGATTTGTTTGTGTTATGGAAGGGGTCTGAGACCTTGATTAGTGAGTTCATTGATTTCCTCAACAATACTACAGAATTTTTAAAATTCACATAATTATAGCAGCAAAGAAATAGCCTATCTGGACACACTCATTTGGCACACAGACACAAGTTTTGCTTCCAGAATATATAGGAAACCAACATACTCGAATGACTATATTGCATACAGCAGTAACCATCCACCATACAAGTTCAAAAATATTGTCAAAAGACAATGTATTAGAACAGCTAGAATGTCATCCAGCTTAGAAGTTATGAAAGAAGACATCAAGATTTTATGTAGCATGTTCAGAAAGAGAGGATATCCAGACAACATGTTAGAAGACATCACCCATTATGTTATCTCACAGTGGGGGCACAAATATAAACCATTACTAGGTGTACTTGACACAGACAACACTATTAATACAAAGGAAACAGAACATAATTTCAATAGAGTTTGTGTCTTAACCTACACCCCATACGTACATTATATTAAAGAAATTTTATATAGACATTGGGATGTTATTATTTCTAACAATTTGAGTTCAAAGGTAGGAAATGAACCAAAAATAGTATATAAAGTTGCACCTAATATTAATAGAATGTTGGAATACACAGAATCACAAAAAGGAAGGTTGGTGAAAAACAAGAGAGGCAGTAAAAAATGTGGAACATGCCGTCAATGTCGATATATTAATGAAACAGATAAAATTGTATTAGAAGATATAAATCATACAGAAATCAGATGCCTAGGAGGAAATTGTAATAGCAAACAAGTTGTTTATATAGCCAGTTGCATTGCATGCAAGGCATACTATATAGGAAAAACAGAAAGGGTCATAAAAAAACGGATATACGAACATTACTACAAGATACGTAAAGAGGACACCACAAATGCCCTATATAGACATATTTTAGATAAAGGAGATCAACATACTTTCATATTTGCTATTATTGATCAAATAAACACACATGAAGGGAATTGGAAGAATCAGTTAGCATTAAAAGAAAGTGTATGACAAATTAAAACAGATGCTACTAGACATCCTGGCCTCAACGATTTTATAAGCATCAAGCCATTCCTTATGAGTGAATAAACATTTCCTACATTTGCACGAATATGCTACAGGCCAATATTTACATATAAAATATCTATATAACAAAAAATTGTTGTTCACTTCTAAACATAGTTGTTCTAGTGAAATGTATTTATAACAACATTATTTCAGCATTATTGATGCATTTACTTCCTTTTTATATTATATACATAATTTCATCACTTACACAATTTTAACAATTTTATAAATTTTATAAATTCCACATACAAACATTTTAACGTTGTTATGTATTATTAATAAAGTTCACAATTCATATTGACATTTATTAAAATCATCACGTATTAGACAAATAGATTTAACTGCAATATACTATTCACATAATTATGTATTCATCATCACAATAGTTTCATAAACTTTTTAAACATTTTTAACATTTTTAATATTAACATCTCACATTTTTCAGTTAACTAGTATTTACTTATTAATATTGTTTTCATGTAATATATTTAATATTGTTAATATTTATTCCATAAACATAAATGTTAGAATTAATTAATAATGCCATTAATTTATGATATCTATGCCTTTATCTATTTTATATTCTTTGTAGGATAAAGAAGTAATTGCAAACAACATGATATTATTAAACAAGTTAGAATTGTATCTTTAGGATGTATTTTTAGGATGTTGTTAATCTTCAATTGAGTAATATGTTTATAAGGAATTTGTTCTGTGACTTTAACAGATTTTGGCGCGTTTTTTCAAAACTACAAGTTACTGTTGCTATAAATACCTAGTAACAGATACAAATAAGTGGTTCTGATGAAGACTGGTATTAATCAGTTGAAAGCGCTTAACTCTCTGGTGTATTTTATGGAATTGTTGGAATAAAAGATATCTACCCGTACGAGCAGCGTTTTTTCTCATCTACCTAGCCATTCTGTTGTTCTAAAGTCATGGTTTGCATTTTGGATTTAGTTCTAAGTGGTTTTGGTCGTGAAGTTTAATTCCTGGATGTGGTTACTGGGTGGTAAGCTACTACAAATTAGGTTTACAGTAGTATTCATAGAAAAAATACTTTTTGTAACAGCTATGTACATTACAAATGTAACCACCCCACCTTTACTAAAAAGAACATTCCTCGTGGCCAGTTCATCTGGACTTCACAGATGACACCACTTTTTTGAGGAGATTCAGTTTATTAAAAAGTTATTTTTGGATAGGGGCTATCCTAGAGATTTACTGGACATAGCTGCCAGCGAGATTATCTCTAGAAGGGAGAATGATTTTCCTACCATTTTGGTAAAAGGTTTCACAAAAAGAACGTATACAGATGGGGTAGGTCCGAGCAAACCGAGGTTTTGTTTGGACATGAGTTTGAATAATGACCAGATTCGTAAAATTATTAACGAGAACTGGAAAGTCATTTTAGTTAACGGTGACATGGTAAATGTATTGGGTGAGGTGCCTTGTTTTGTGTACAAGAAAAATTGTAACATCAAGGACATGTTGGAGAGGTGACATGCTTCCTGTTGTTTAGGAGTAAACAACAGAGGTATGCATAAGTGTACAGGATGTAAAGTATGTAGGTACATCTACACTGGTTCTTACATTTTTTTGCAACACTTTGATTTCAACATCACTTTTCCAGGTAGAGTAGATTGTGGTAGTGAAGGTATTGTCTTTTTGGCTATGTGTAGTGGATGTCCTGAGTTCTACATGGGAATGTCCACCAGAAGTTTGAGGACACATATTCTTGAACATTTGTATACTATAAGAACAAAAAATGTCAACAATGCCTTGTACAAACATTCCACTAAGTGCATTAACTGGAAAAAGTTCGCCTTCTCGGTTCTTGAGTCAGTGAACAAGGACATCAGGGGAGGTGATTATAGGAATAAAGTAGAACAGAAAGAAGCAGTATAGCAACTGAGATTGGCTTCTTACATACATCCTGGGCTGGAATGACACAGTCAATATAAAATGTTTTTTTAAAAATTTGAAAAGTTAATATTAAAAAATAAAGTTTTTACTTAGATGTATTTTTTACTGCAAACAGTAGTCTATGGGACTAAGTTAATTGATGGTTCACTTCAACTGAATAATTGTTTTATGAGGTGAACAGCTTGTTATACAATTAATTGTTTACTTGCTGACAGTATTTTAAGTGTGTTTCTGTAGTAGTGAATTGTATTTCTGATGAAGTCACCTTTGACGAATAGCAAATTAAATCATTTTATGCTAAAAGACCTAGTTTTCTCCTTATTTTTTGGTGTTTTTGTTGTACATTTTTCTTTGGTATACACTGTTGCTGTTCCTGCTGCATTTTGTTTTTCTTATATATAACTCTTGTTTATTTATTTGTTTTAGATATATTTTTATATATATAAATATAGGTGATATATATTCTTATACCTTGAAAGTATTACAATATTTTATATATTTTTTTGCTTTTAAGGCTATGTTAATGTGACCTGCTATTCTTGATTTACACATGTTGGGCAAGGTTTTTTTATGGGGTGTGTTGCTTTAATTTTCTACTTCCTGTTACTGCTTTGTATAAAAAGGAAGTCGTGCTGTGTGAGTTTATCTGATGAAGTTTCTTCATGGTGAAGAGACCATAGCGCTACTCTTTTGTTTTAATAAATTTGTGGTTCTGCTTGGAAGAATAATTTTATAGCTTGCAGTGTTTCTATTACCTGTTTACTGCAAGTTGGTGTTTTATTGAGGCATTTCCATGGTCTGGTGTTTGTTTCAACCCCCCCAGACAACTATAAATAGAAACCAGATATAATCAATAAGCACTCATCTGCAATAGTAAGCAGTGTGCAAACCTGTGCAGAAAAGCTATGCTACACTAAGAAAGGTATAGTTGCAGTATGTACCTAAAAGCAAGGCTTCTCCCAACTGCCCCTGTGGTGTGAAAGGTCAGGTGTCAGGCTATGGTGTATGCAACCTGGGTTGAATCCCCAAGCAGGACACATGTATTTATGCCTTTATTTTATAACCATATGTAGAAATACATCAAGAATACAATAAGTCTGCATACATACCATTTATAATCATGAAAATAAAAGGACCAAAGCACATTTCAAACCCACCACCCGCCACACTGCACAATGCAGCATATTACCCACACAGGCAAGCAGAAAGTCACTTAACACAACACTCTATATTCTGACTTTTGTAGTTTTATCATTTAAGCATGTTTACACATAATTGTGCACATCTGTATGCCATACAAATAGTCTGGTAAAGGGGAATATGGAAAACTGTACTCAGGTCTACTGTGGTGCTGCTAAAGGGCATGTGAAACATATTACATTATACAGACACATGCCTCAGCTGTGTAACTGCAAAGTAGGCTGCACTTATCAGTTCATCCATACTAATTACACCTGTTTCCAGAAGTCTGAAGTAGCTCAACCAGCTAAACACCTCACAATGTATTTTTAGTTCCAATGGTCATGGGTTTGAATACAGCTATCTCTACATGTTCACATTCCCCTATGTTTACCCAATCATGTGTTTTACTGACATGTCTGACCCTTTTATCACAGTTTATTCTACCCATTGTAGTACTGAGCCACTTTCTGCTTCTACATAGCATATATGGAGTCTGGGGACACAACACATCCTTTACTGGTAGTGGACAGTGGAGGGTCCCCACATTCTTATACATAACATTGCTCTGTAAAAACTATGGATCAAGTCCACATGGGTCCTCCACTAGCAGATGTTGAACAGGGATGCATGGCTGCATATGTCTGGATGTGTAGTGATGTCAAAGGAAAAAACAACTTCAAAAAGATCAATACATGGCAGGTTCAGGTTAAGGCACTTTAATCTTGCAGCAAGGAGACAAAAACGTGCTAATATAGAGTTTGTCTAACTAGAATCAGGAAGTGAAGCCATTCTTATACATTTCTTACAAGACATTGCCTACCAAGCTGACGTAACAAATCATAAGTTCTTACAATATTATTTCATGGCAGCTGTTTGTTCATGATTTTCTGCTGACACTGAAAAAACTTCCTAAGAAAAACAACGTGGCCTTGATGACCACCGGTCAGATACAACTTCTCACTATGCAATGTTACCATTCAAGGTACTATGGCTAATTCGAGCACAAAGCAAGTACAGATTATAGTTCATTTCTTCAAGCAGTCTTTGTTCAACTGTATCTATCTTTTCTGCAGCTGTGCGTGTTCTCATAACACGAACAGAGCTGATTGATCAAGTTCAATAACATTATAGAAAACAGTATCATTCTATTCATTATTTTCCTGACCTAGCAGATAATCACCTGCTTCTCAGTATATTTCCAAAAGGCATAAACATGAATTTTGCTGTGTTAGCAAATACTAGGTCAGAGAGCATCTTGCAGTTTCAGAAAGCATATTGCAGTTTGAAAAGCATCTTGTAGTTTCATACAAAAGTAAGCTGTACATAAAATAGAATGAAATGTGTTAACCCTCTTAGCTTCTAATAAGCATTAAACACATACATTAATACATATTTTTCTGACAAGTGAAAAGTGATAAAATGCAGGATACACACCTTGTAGTCAAACCCAAGTCCCTGCGAGCTGCTGCCCAACACCTATCATATGCAGCCACAGGGGGAGTGACATTAGGTCATACCTCTCAAGTGTACAGATTGTTGCAGAATGTCCAGTTTGTGCACCTTAATATCATTCCTCTTTTCATGAGTGTCTTGCAAGCATTTGTAAATTATTGAAGGCTGCATTATGAAAATAATGGCAGACATTTGAGTGTCAGACGTCATACCCTTCAGAAAACCCATGCTTATGCAAAACCTGTTAGTCTATTCATACTCAATGTTTTGAAGACCAATAATTGAGACTTATCCCTATCTTTGCCTTTGTCCACCCAGTATTCATGGCATTGGCCAGATTACTTGCTCTAAGAGGTTGGTAGGTATGCAATGGGTACACATCACATCATCATAAATATAGGAGGTATATGTAAGCATAGCAAAGCAGAATTGAATGAGATTGCTTTTGGTAACTGTAACAGTCCTGGGAACACACCGCACAACTGTACAGACAATTACACACCGTAATCACCCATGCCCTTACAGTCAGGAGCGATCTCAAACACCTGATATCTCCCTGGGGGACAAACTGCAACCCATGCAAGCATGTTTTCAGACAGGTATGATAGACATTCCAGTCTCAGCCGTCATGCACCACAAGGCTGTTTAGTCATAGCTATGTCAGTAAGGGCATACATAATCTATGTGCCTCTGTGCCAAAGGTGCCAAATGTTCCAGTAGGGACCAGGCTTGTTCACAGATGTTTGTCTGTCATCCCTATATGTCCTGCTCTGTGGAGACGTGCAGGTATGACAAGCAGGATGTGTGTGTAACCTCAACCTGACATGCTCGGTGAGGTATGTTGAACATGTCCCTGACATTTACAACACTGTCCCAGCCCAAATGTAGCTAATCACATTTGTATTTAGACAAAAGGTGATGCACATCAGACTGCTCTGCTGACAGATAGGACAGGCTGTGGTAGCCACACTCCCACTACAGTTCACAATAGGACTATAATATATAATCACAAAAATATATGCTGATGTAGCTGACAGATATTAGGGTTAACCCAAACCTATGCCACAGGCTGTTCTTGAACTGTTTGTAAGTTTCTGTAAGGCCATTTTTTGCTTGGGCTAAAGGAAAGTCTCTCTGTTGATCAGTGGCAGTGAAAAACATTGAGCAGCCTGCCTGCCCCTGTGGGAGTGGTTACTGACTTGAAACTGTAGTTTCATTGGCCATTTTGGGTCAATTCCAAAACTCCTTCATCTTCCGCTCTTAAAACCTGGTTGCCTCGTGGTTTTGGCATCTTTTCAGGCTTGTTGGCTGTTGGTGAAGCACCCACCAAGAGGAGAAAACGCTGAGAGAAGAAAGGAGCCACTTTTGAGACTTTAAGTATTTCTCCTCTGTTTATTTGCTAAGTTTTTCTGCATAGCCGCCTATTTTGAACATTTTCTGGCTTGTTAAATTTGATTTCTGCATTAGTAACTGTATTTAGAGCACAACCTAGAGCTGTTTACTGAATTTCCTGTTTGCACTTATTTTTAAAATCGTTTTTTTCTCAAAACTTGCATTTTATCTGTCTTTGGCCTAGCACTCTTGTGTGGGGTCATTTACTGCACTGTTATAACTTGTTGATACTTGTTAACCTCTGCTATCTCTGAAAAAACAAAAAAACAAAAAAATATTGCTTTTTTCCCACTTTTCTGAGATTTAAAAAAGTTCAGTTACAGGCTTGCTGTTCTTGAACTGTTTGTAAGTTTCTGTGAGGCCATTTTTTGCTTGGGCTAAAGGAAAGTCTCTCTGTTGATCAGTGGCAGTGACAAACATTGAGCAGCCTGCCTGCCCCTGTGGGAGTGGTTACTGACTTGAAACTGTAGTTTTATTGGCCATTTTGGGTCAATTCCAAAACTCCTTCATCTTCCTCTCTTAAAACCCTCTTTTGCGCGGTTTTGCACGTTTTTGAGCATAGCGCAACAACGGGCAGCGCCGCCTAATTGGGTTTAAACTATTCCTGGCTCCACAAAGTCTGCTCTTCACTTTTTCCCTTAGAACTGCTCTATCTCTCAATTTAAACACCATATTCTCATTCTAAGTCCCTTCACTGGTCCAATCCTACAAGTTAGCACTATTAAATCATAAGCACTACTTACTCTTATACTCTCTATGATTACCCTGTCCTCTATTGGTCCATCTTAAATTCAGTTTCCCTGTTACTCTAGCATGTCCAAAGGTCAGTCAATGGTTTCCTCTCCAGTCCAGCTGGTGAATCTGGGAATTTTGAGGCAATGTTACAACTGTCTCATGTACACGAACAACCCTCTCCTCCTCCAAACAGGTTCAAATATATGTGAGAGATGCAACTATTTAGCCAAACTGGAGGCTGAGCTCTCTCATCTCAAAACTGGTGTAACCAGTCAGGAGGAGAAGGTAACCTCATATAACAAAATTCCAGTATCACGTAGTCCCACCACATCAGCGAACCAAACACATAAATACACAAAAACATACTCGGAGGCTCTAAATAAAAATCTACCTAATCAACAGAGACCTGCAAAGCAGACATCCAAGCAAATGCTACCTCAAAACAAAACACACACAACACATAACCCACAAAGTCAGTGTACCAAGCAGCCACAGCCCTTAAGGCTGAATAACACACCTGATACTCTTGTTATAGGTGACTCTATTGTCAGACACACTGACGTCCCGCTCACCAGGCTGAATAAAGAGAAGGTCACAGTGAGCTGCCTGTCGGGTGCTAGGATCCGACACATAACGCAAGCACTCAGGTCACTCCAAAGCAAATACAAATATGACTCAGTCATTGTACATGCTGGTGTGAATGACCTGAAACATACCTCCCTGGACTACATGAAAAGAGACATAGAGGAGCTCTCTGATCATGTAGCCCAGGCTGGTATGATCCTGACCTTGAGCAGCATCTTACCCTCACCTAGAATGATGCCACAGTACAAAGACAAAATGATCGATTTTAACAATTGGCTAAAATTTTGGTGTCATTCAAGGGGATCCAGTGTCTGTCAGCCTGGGATGACATGCTCGACAAGCCACGTTGCTTCGCTAGGGACGGCTTGCACCTGTCACCACTGGGCTTTCGGATATTGGCAAAGGCTCTTGCCACCCCTATAGTGCCTTTTTTAGGCAAGGCTCAAAAGTCAAACCCACCCCATAGACAGCACAAGGAACAAGAAACTAAGGGTAATGCTGCTAAATGCCAGAAGTCTTAACCTCAAGATGCACGCACTCGAAGCTCTCCTCAGTATGGAGAACATCGATATCTGTGCAGTGACAGAAACCTGGTTCAAGGCTCCAGAGATCACCCCAGCACTACCAGGCTATACCTCGTATCATGCTTTTCGCCCCCAAAACCCGGAGCGAATCACAAAAGGAGGGGGAGTTTCCATATTTATCAAGGATATCCACACCTCCAGGTTAGTGGCATTGCACAAAGTATCGGAGACCATCCATGTGCAACTAACAGTGGGCAAGACTGCTTTTCAGTTTATAGCATCCTACAGACCACCCTCTCAAAGTCAGGAATCCCATTTGGCTTTCCTGAAAACATTGGAGAACATGAAGATCTCTCTGAACACCATTATATTGGGCGACTTCAACTACCCAAACATTGACTGGGAGCACTACTCAAGCCCCAGCACCTTAGCCCAAAGATTCCTGGAAATTATAAACTCAAATGCTATGGAACAACTAGTCACCACTCCCACAAGAGGGGACAACATACTAGACCTGATCATTACCAACATGGGGACTCTATGCTCCACACCAGAAGTATATCCCTCATTGGTAAGATCAGACCATAAATTAATTTCACTGGATGTCCACATCCCGACCCCACCCCAGCCCAGAAAACCACAGTGAAAAACTTCTCAAAAGTGAACTTCTCACTTCTCAAAACTGAAGTGGAATCCTTCAAGGCCCCAGGGCCAGTGGAAACTACAGCCCAAACTGCAGAATCCTATATAAATGCATTCTACGGACATCTCCAGGAATGCATGGATCATGCTATCCCAAACAAAACCAAGACCCAATATCCAAAGGCAGGCGTCCAGTCTGGTGGACCCCTGCCATAAATAAACTGTACAACAGAAGGAGGAAGCTACTACATGATAGAGCAAAATCCTTAATAGGGAAGGCATCTCTGATCAGTACTAGCAAAAAATTACGATCCCTCATAAAATCCTCCAAGGCCAGCTTCAAGAGAAGAATTGCACAGGACACCAAAGACAATCATAAGGCTTTTTTCAGTTATGTTAGAAACCTGGGATGCAACTCCCAGACTTGTTCTGAGTTGATTCTAAACGACAAAAAATACACTGAACCCACAGACATCGCCAATATCCTGGCAGACAGGTTCAGTGCAAACTTCTCCACCCCCCCCAAAAGAGCAAGTATCTATCCCGGCAGAGGGCTGCCTCCCAAACATCTCAGAAGCTCAGGTGAAGGCTGCCCTCTCCAAAGCAAAAAACACTGCTTCCATGGGACCAGATGGCATCCCAGGTTGTGTCCTACATGAACTACAAGAGGAACTAATCCCTCAAATAAAACAGCTATACAATCTCAGCCTCACTACAGGATATGTGCCCACAGAATGTCGTTACAGCAACAGTGGTCCCACCCCACAAAGGTGGAGCCTCTACGGACCCTGGAAACTATCGCCCCATAAGCCTGACTAGCTTAGTCTGCAAGGCTATGGAGAGGATCATCATGGAGCTCATAAACAAAGACATTGGGGACCTACAGACACTAGATCCTACCCAGTTCGGCTTTGTCAAGGGCAGATCCTGCCTTTTGAACCTGGTTGACTTCTTTGAAACAGTCACCAAAGCCATAGATGAAGGGAAGGTAGTCCACACAGCCTATCTGAACCTTGCAAAGGCATTTGACACAATACCCCACTCGAGCATCATAGATAAGCTATCCAGCTTAAATATAAACCCCTATGTCACAAGATGGGTCGCAAACTGGCTCAGAGACAGAACCCACAGAGTGAGAGTTGCTGGAGCCATGTCAGACTCGAAACAGGTCACAAGTGGCATCCCACAGGGTTCTGTCCTGGGACCACTCTTGTTCGGTATATACTTTTCCGAGGTACAGGCAAATGTGGGAGGACTATGGCTCGCCAAGTTCGCAGACAACTGCAAACTGGGCGCCCTAATCAACTCTCCAGCTGACACAAACATCCTTCAAAAAGGTCTCACAGAGACAGATAACTGGTGCCAGCACCATGGTTTAAAGCTAAATGCCAAAAAATGTATAGTCATACCCTTTGGCAAAAACAATGTGCCCACAAATTACCACATAGGCGGAAACCCATTAAGTACAGAGAAAGTTATTAGGGACCTGGGGACCCAAGTTGATAGCAATCTCTCCTTTGAAAACCACATTGCCAAAGTGGTTAGAAAGACCTTCTACATAGCCCACCTCATCACAAAGGGTTTCACATCTAGATCAAGAGAGGTAATCGTGCCCCTTTATTCATCCCTCATCAGGCCCATCATAGAATACAATGCCCCTTTTGGGATGTACCTTACCCGACACCTGCAGCAATTAGAAAGACCCCAAAAGTATCTCACCAAGAGGATCAAGGGTCTCAAACAGATGCCATATGCTGCTCGGTTAAAAAAACTCCAGCTCTACTCAGTTGCATACCGCCTACTTCGAGGTGATCTATGCCTGACATACAAAGCTATGTCAAATCCAGAATTAATGGACATGCTCCACCTCAGTAAATCTAAATCCCTTAGAACCACACACCTGAGGGACTTGAACCTCAGCACAGAAATAAATAGAACTTATTGGGGGGACAGGTTCATAACCCAGAGGCTCCCTTCGCTCTGGAATAGAATTCCAGTTCATGTGAGGCAGAGCACCTCACTGAATCTCTTCAAGAAGAATCTCGATAAGTGGATGGGAGATCGTAGGTTTGTCCCAGAGATTACTCCTTTGTCACTATTAGACAGAGGCACAGTAAACTAAACCTTAAAAAGGGCACAGTATACTCAAATCAAGGGGTGGCGTAAGCCATACAGAATCGGGCTAGGCTTATAATTGCCACAGGGCAGATAGCCTAGTATGAACCTATGAACCTATGAACAACAAAGGTTATGCCCCATGGAGCAATTATGTCTCTAGGTTGTGAGATTGGAAGATATAGCTAACAACCTGGAAACACAGACACAGGTATCTGACTGGCAATTTCACCACTGGGAATACATACAAGAGCACAGAATACCACCACAACCTGCACATTACATTACCCAGTAGAGTTCCCTACAACAGTGTATTGCAGCATAAATTAGGAAAGTATGCATCACTGGAACACAAGAGGTATAACATATGTATGACCATGTCCTGCGAAGTGATCCGGCCAGTAGGACACATTCTATGTGTCACAAGGCCTGCTGATAAGTCCCACCATCACATACTGATGTGGCAAACATACTTTGCAGCAGGAGTGACTAACTATGCAAGCACAGGAACACCCAATGGCCTGCAGTACATATCAGAGATGTGGTCTAGCCTTTCATTGAATTGCCCACATGATCCTGCCATTGATAGCACATGATGACAAGGGTGTGGTGTAATAGCACTTGACACACATGGCAATTGTTTTGGAATCCAAAGCTGATAGCTCACAAGGCAAGGATGACTATCATAACACTACTCAAGGCCTGCCACTGGTGTGGTTTCTGGACCCCATGGCAATTGTACCCCAGCCATGTGAGGCAGTTAGTCACAATCGTATTTGGGTGTCATAATAGGGACACATCACAGCACATTAGCCCCAGGAAAGTCCCAAGTTTTGCAATACCTATATGTAGGCATGGATACAGTCCACAAGGTTCATGTGTTCTTTTCTAGCATGGCATGCAGGAGTTTCTTGTACAGGCTGCAAGCTGATGCATAGTATACAACACAACACACATGTAGCCATTTATGGATACCTACTGAAAGCACGAAAGTTACAAAGTGCGAAAGCTCAAATGAGCAAAAATGCCGCAACTCGAAAACGTTATTGTGGGGGGCTGCATCCCCCACACCCCCCACTAAATATATATTCCAACTCCAAGATCACACTACAATATCTAGATGTGCAAATGATACCTGTCAACCACAGTCTGAAGAAATGCAAACCTCCAAAAAGGCCATTCAGTCTGCATAGTTGCGTTATATCCTATTGTGAAGTGTACCTGGATTGGATGGTCTTAATGCATTTCAGTACTTCCTGCTGCAATCTGCATTCCAGAATCAATGATTGGTTCTGGTGCAATCAACTGCTGTTGTGAACCGCTATTTAAGGGCAATTGTGAGCATACTTACAGCATTGTTGCTAACCTTTACTTTCCATGAAGGAGTCTTTTGTGTATATACTAACCAGCAGCTACTCTTCACAGAGGATTTTACTGCATGGAGTGGTATGTATCAGTTCTGTACTGTACAGGATACAAATGTGTATAACTGTACAAACTGAACATTATGTCAGGTATTCTGTATTATTGGGATGCACATGACATGTGCGATATACCCAGGTCTAGCATGCTCACAGAGACTGTAGAGGAGATGAAGGGCATAAGGAAGTGTTAATGCACAGACCCTAGGGTACTGCCTCGGTCCTCTGTTACTAGTAAGCAGTATGGTGGAGTGAAGTTACATTACATTACCTTCCTTCCTATTGAATGTATTCAACCCACTGCCATGGGGCATATTGCAATGTTCTTCTGTGTCAGTGGTGTGTGGTATGTTTAGGCTTATGTGTAATTACAAGTCAGTAGGCATACTGTGCTTGATTAATATTTACCACTGGACTACCTTACACATGGATGCATGTAGGAGTACTATGCATGTTTAGGATAGTGGAAGCCTTCCTAGACAGGATGTTCTGTTCATTGTCAACTAGTTCCAATGTAAACTACATACTCGTGTCACTGTTTATTTTCCAGGTCAGTGGACCATGCATCCCAGGAGACATGCACCATTTTCTGAGGCTAAAAATGACATCATTCTGCAATACCTTCATCAATACCATCGGGTTCTGCTGTCCCGTGAGAGGAGCAATCAGTCTGAGCATGAAGCCCTATGGGGTGACCTTGTGCCCAATATCAACCAGTCAGGCCATCAAATCCTTACATATGAGCAAGTGAGGCACAGGGCAATGGACATGATAAATGCAACATGGAGCAGTGCATCTGCCATGGCCAGGGATTGTCACAACCAGTGGTGGGCCTGCAGCAGAACCAGCCCTAAGAGAGACAGAGGAATTTCTCACAAACCTGCATACTCAAAGCAGCTCACAGGTGTCACTCAGCAGATATGTTGTGGATGTGGGTGCAGCCAGCCCCTCACAGGATGTACATCCAAGTAAGCATACATATATCAGCATTACAATACCATAGAATGCCTGCAGTAGTGTGGCATATAGTTATGTATGTAGTCTGATACTTCTGCTATATGTATGGGGGTAGGGAATGTTGGATCAGTTAATATCCCCTGTACAGGTAAAGAGCACTATATCAGTCAAGATTGTCATTATTATGTGTGGGTTAATGCATCCAACATAGTTATCAGGTGTGGTGGTTTTACAGTTCAACATGTCCACCTGTTTTACAGGTCCGTTTGGAGTCGGACGGGCCCCTGCACCCACATCTGGTAGGCATAGCACGTTTATATTGGACATATATTGATATCTGAGTAAACATTGGGTGAAGGATCATTTGAGGCCTATCGGTTTGATTGAAATATCGACTGTAGAGCGGTTACATACTGTTATGACTGTGTTGTAGTTACAGTCTGATAGTCTCCCATGTTAGTGACTGAGGCATTCAGAATGTTAAATGCAAGGCTGACCGTAGATACTGACCTGAACATTTATGTTCTGCCTGTGCACAGTTCAGTCTCCTAACTGTGCCTCATTATGACACCATGCAAATGAGCACCCACAGTAGTATCAGGATGTTGCATGTGTCCAGTTACCTGCACAGAACCATGCAGACCATATTGTGTACTTCTTGTATGCATACACTGTATTACTGTTCCTGCATATTATAAGTTCAGTACCATGTGAACATATCTATCCCTTTGAAGTGGTAGTTTAGAAACACCTGTAGTAGTGACAGCAGTGAATACAATTGGATATTGTAGTTAGCTACATAGTATGCCACAGCATTGCTTTACAGTTTGTCATGTATTGTATTCTTGTTTTTCTCCCAGGTACTCATGGAGGCTTGTCAGTTTCCCCAACACCATCTGATGTTAGTGTCTCTTCAGTGTCTGATAATGATGGTGGCCACATTGAGGCACAGTTGGGTGTCAGAGGGGCAGAATCTGACACAGAGGTCCTCATTCTTCTGTCACTGTCATTACCACTGGACACAGCCAGTATGCCTACACAGACCCAGTCCCCTGAACCCACAGATATTAGACAGGGGGTGGAGACATTGATGTGGAAAGTGTGGCTACAGAAGCTGCAGACACAGTTAACACTGGCCATAGCCAGACTCATGGTGAGGTTCCACTCAGGTGGTTTGATAGGAGTGCTCTTAGGAGAACTGCTGTCAATCCACAACCCCTTACAGGTGCCTCATCATGCAATGGCAGATTTAGACATGGATGCAGGGGCGAAACTTATTTATTTATTTTCTTTTTAAATCAGGTGCATTTTCTTTAAAAAGAATCCTGTCACCACACGTGCCTAATATATTGGAGATGCGATTGGGGGTTGCAGTCAGATGATTTTTTTTTTTTATTACGATCCTCCCCCAACTGCATCTCTATTGTAATTTAGGCATGTTGGTGAGAGCTGTGATATAATTGTTGGGTAATAGTCTAGTTAAGTTCTGTCAGACAATCTAGTTTAATCTTTAAATAAAAATCACCCGTCAGACAAACAAATTTGAAGCTGCTCTTCAAATGTGAATGAGTGTCTGCCTT
This sequence comes from Protopterus annectens, assembly GCF_019279795.1. Taxonomy (NCBI): domain Eukaryota; kingdom Metazoa; phylum Chordata; order Ceratodontiformes; family Protopteridae; genus Protopterus; species Protopterus annectens. Next base: position 1,620,589,504 of record NC_056741.1, read on the forward strand.
GAGGTAATTTTCTAATTTTATTTTATTAAGTACCAATTTTCAAGGTGCCAAAGAAGCAGTGCAGTTGAGAGAGTTGTGTTTGGTGCACTAACTGCAACAGCATAAATTATGCAGAGTCTTTGTTAGTTTTTTGTTATTATCATGTGTAAAACAAGTTCATGTAAAAAAGATGTTTTGTTCTGTGGTTGACAATGGGCATTACGCTACAGAAGGCACTCTTACTTAGTTTCTTCTGTAGCATAGTGCCCGTTGTCAACCACAAAACAAAGCATCTTTATTATACGGACATGAGTTCTTGTCCTAAAGATATTGCAAGATCATCTTAAAATACTACAGAGAGCTGTCATTCGGGTGGAATTCCGGCCAGAATGACCTTTGTTGCTGTGCAATTTAAAACAACTGAAACAAAGAAGAGTAATCCTAATATTGTGCTGTTGTTTTTTTTTCTTATTTTCCATAAGTCTAAACCAAGTACGTCTGGTGGTGTATATAACACTGCTTGTGACTGTTACCTCATTAATGACCAGGGAATGGTAATTGCACATATATCTTGTTAGTAAACTATGTGGGGATCACCTGGAGCAAACAGGAAAAGGCGAAAAGTATGTTTCCAAAAACTCTTACAACAATGACTTGAATTATTTTCTTAAAAAAAAAATAGTATATACTAACTTAGAGTTCATTAGTGGCTCACTCAATGCACATAATAAATGCAAGATACTGTTGTTATTTTACAGCAAGTGGATGTTTCAGGCTGTTGGATTTTACACCGCACCTATTCTTTCTATGACAAGTAACACATAAATGAATCAGCCCTTAACAATGCAAGCTTTTCGGTTAGTAATCTAGCCACTGACAAATTTGTCTAGCATAACTTATTCAGGGTACTATACTGACATGGATTAGAAATATATCAATAGAATAGATGACAATTATTGCAACAAAAATGCCCCCCCCCACAAACGTCTCAGTATATCACAGTATCACAATACGTCTTTCAGACGATAACAACCACATGCAAAAACACAAGCTATGCAGTATGTCCGTTGTGAATGACTATGATAGCATTTTCTGTGATTAGAATGTATTTAAGTACTAATACATATAGCCCTTTCCACTGGCAGTCAGCTGATTCAGTAACCCTAGTGACGAGTAAGTCGTCATGGTTATTTACTCTGACAATGTTTTGTTTCCTGTTATTCTGCTCATCTTCATTTCTCCTGAACTGAACACAGCAAATGTAAGAATATTATTTCCTCACCTTCTGTTTAAGAAATTTGACTCACTGAGTCTAAGATGAAGTAGCAGCCCCACATACATTTCCTGGATGTCAGAGTTTTTCTTCCTGTGATCTGTACTTGGAGCAGCTCTGAGTGGGAGGAAAAGCAAAGAAGACGCACGGCGGTAGCAAGCGGTAATTGCCAATAGCTGCTGAGCCTAGACACTAGTATAAGAAAGCACAATGCACAACAATGGGTGCTATTGTTTCACCACAAATCTGTTTTAAAAATGGCAGGGCCTCTAAGAGTTGACAAGTGACATTTGTTTGCAGTCATCCTCACCCAGTAATGCACAATAAGATGAGGATATAGAGGCTATATTTAGTAGTAGCTTCTACTTGTAATATACTCACAGAGGACACACATACTTTTATTTATATATATATATATATATATATATATATATATATATATATATATATATATATATATATATATATGGTGCAGAGGAATAGTGTAGCCACCTCACAGCAAGAGGATCTGTGGTTTGATTCTTTGTTGGTGTGCCTTCTGTACAGAGTCTGTATGTCCTCCCTGTGCTCACGTGGGTTTCCTATCCCCATACCTGTCAATCTCTTAGTGCAAAAAGTCTGGACAATAAAGACAGATTTTAAATATTGCTCTTATAAACTTAGAATGTTGCTTGAATAACAGGATTTGTGTTAGCATGCATTTTTTTCTGAAGAGTATGAACTCTGAAACACAAATGTATATCATTGTTTAGTGACTTCAATCATCAGATCATCCTAGTGATTTTCCAGAAAATCACAAATTTTATGAGGAACAGATGAAAAATGTGAGAAGTATATTTCATCCAATTGTTTCAAGTATTGCAGAAAGGCTTCCCCTGCGGCTACTTGAGAGTATGCTGTTGGATGCAAAATAATTTAGTCCTCCAGATTACAGGCCAGTCTTGTTGGTCCTTCCAAATTAACCATAGGATACCAGGCAAAATCTTCAAATTGGCTTTGTATGTATGGAAACTAAACACTTGCTAGCACTAGTCCCAGCCCCAGCTTCCCAATCCATATGATGGTAGCATTAGCCTTGCAGATACTGCTTAAGCGTACATATTTACCATTAAAAAAAATATATATATATATATTTGGGGGGGGGCTGAATTTATGTAAAACTTATGTCAGGCAGAAACATCCTTGTAGAATATGAAGATAACAGATCTCTGGGCTGCATTACTGATTAAAGCACTGCTAACGGACACCACAGGTCTGAAACTCCTGTGCTTTACTGTCCCCGATCCATAACTGGTGTAGTTTCCCAAATGAAACAGTGTTTTATAAAATGTATTGCAAAGCACTAAGGCTAAAAACTTTTTTCTTATAACTATGTGGCTGGAAAGCATAGGGTGTGTAAAATAAACACATTATAATCCAGGCTCTGTACCCACCAGTTTGAGTTTGAGGATCCAAATTGTCTCACTCAGCCTGGGGTTTGCGACCAATTTTAGTTTCTGTATCCTTGAAGTTCAGAAGATGATCACTAAAAAGACCATAACTGTGAATGGGGAGCCCACTTTCCAAACTACAACAGAGACTTGGCTTTTTGAGATGCAGCTGACTGACTTCAGCCAAGTCCAATTGAGGGGGAATACAGGGTTCAGAAATACCTTAGCAATAGTGCAAATGTACAAAGCTTAAATACAAATTCACCTAGAAGACTTAACAGTCTGCATTATGCAACAACTCCATTTTCAATTAAATGCACCCCATTTATGTCCAGAACACAGCTGATCAGCATGCGTGTTTTTACTGTCTCGGTTCCCCTTGGGCTAATTTCTAGATACTAGATTAATTTGCATCTCTCCATTATTTATCATTAGTTAAGTTTTCCACAGTAGCATAGAAAGTTCTTCCAAGCCTGTAGCTCTTTACGGATTTCCAATAATTTGCAATCTGACATTTTAAATCATTAGCCTATCAGTTAATTTTTCCACATGGAATGGCGAATGATGCCCATCTGTATGGACGATAAATAAAACCATTTGCTTTGTTTGTGCTTGATATTCCTGTTTGTTAGTGGTGATCTTCCACCTGAATAAAAGAGACACTACAATGAAGTAGCAGACGTAGAGCACAGCTACCATAATGTATATTATACAAGACCACTAAAGCCACATTATCTTACCGTAATGCAGTTTTAGTATCAATGACTTCTTAGTTCTTCTTGCTAAAGTATATTTATTAAAAAAGCTCATGTGTTACATAGGGCAAACTATGGTGCTTTTACTATATACAATAAAAGACACAGAAATTAAATATCTTTTGGGGGGATCTGACATATACTAAAGCATTTTCTGGTGACTTGTTTATGAGATGCCATTTATTTGCAACTAAATAAAATAAAATGTACTACTTATAGCGTGAAGCAAGAACACCAGAGTAAAATAATTTATCAGGACTGCTGAGAGAAATAAGGCCTATCAGACATATGAGCACCATAATGATAGAAGAGCAGCATGTTGCTTCACATGACAAAAAGACCTAAACATCCAGATTGATCTTTATAGCTGAGCTGTACTTCAGCTACCATGGTTGACAAATACACTACCAAGGGACATCTAACTGCAAAAGAAATGTACAAAGGTGTCTGAAGACTATCTTCCTGCAGCAGGCATCTCATTCATGTAATGATATTATGATATATAGTCTCTTACACACACAAACACACACACACACACACACACACACACACACACACACACACACACACACACACACACACACACAAACACACACACACACACGCTTTCTTTTTCTTTTGGCTGCTCCCATTAGGGGTTGCCACACTGGATCATTTGCTTTCTGTCCTCTACATCTTGCTCAGTCACACCAACCATCTGCATGTCCTCTCTCACCACATCCATAACATTATCTTAGGCCTCCCTCTTTTCCTCTTATCTGGCAGCTCCATCCTTAGCATCCTTCTCCCAATATACCCAGCATCCCTCCTCAGCACATGTCCAGACCAACACAATCTTGCCTCTCTGGCTTTGTCTCCAAACCATCCAACCTGAGCTGACCCTCTAATATACTTATTTATAATTCTGGCCATCCTCATCACACCTAATGCAAATCTTAACATCTTTAACTCTGCCACCTCCAGCTCTGACTCCTGTCTTTTCTTCAGTGCCACCATCTCCAGCCCATATAACATAGCTGGTCTCAATACCATCTTGTAGACCTTACTGGTATCCATCTGTCACAAATCACTTCTGACATTCTTCTCCACTCATTCCACCCTGCCTAAACTCTCTTCTTTACCTTTCTTCCACACTCACCATTACTCTGAACTGTTGATCCCAAGTATTTAAAATCATCCACTTTCACAAACTCTACACCCTGCATCCTTACCATTCCCGTCATTCATATACATATATTCTGCCTTAGTCCTGCTGACCTTCAGTCCTCTGCTCTCTAGAGCATATCTCCACCTCTCCAGGATCTCCTCAACCTGTTCCCTACTCTCACTACAAATCACAATGTCATCCGCAAACATCATAGTCCACAGGGACTCCTGCCTCATCTCGTTTGTCAACCTGTCCATCACCACTGCAAAAAGAAAGGGCTCACAGCTGATCCTTGATGTAATCACACCTCCACCTTGAACTACTGCAGACCTCACCACTGTCACAGTACCTTGTACAGATCCTGTACCTCTCTTACATACTTCTCTGCCACTCCCAACTTCCTCATACAATACCACAACTCCTCTCTAGGCACCCTGGCATATGCTTTCTTTAAGTCCTCAAATATACAATGCAACTCTTTCTGACGTACTCTATACTTCCCCATCAATGCCCTCAGAGAAAACATTGCATTTGTAGTGCTCTTTCCTGGCATGAAACCATACTACTGCTCACTAATCATCACCCCCACACACACACACACACACACACACACACACACACACACACACACACACACACACACACACACACACACACACACACACACACACACACACACACACACACACACACACACACACACACACACACACACACACACACACACACACACACACACACTTATTAAATCCTGCTAGGGAGGGTGAGTTATCATTGGTCCGAAACCATGTTTTGGTGATGTTGTGCTCAAAGAGAAATTTGTTGCTGTCATGTTATAGCTTATGTCAGATTAACAAAAATGAACAATGTGTGTCTAGGTTGTACAGACAATGGCAATTTGTGAAAGTTTAGCAAAAATATAATTATGTGTATGTACACAGTACAAGATATATTAACATTTACAGAAAGACTATGACTGTAGTGTTATCACAGTAAGGAATATTTCCTACTCATACCATTGCTATTTCTACATTTTAATATCTGTCCTTGCTTACAAAATATTTAGAGGTGTTTTTCTTATGTCTTTTAAGTTTATTTCTCCAGAAAACACTGTGAAATGCAAGGATGTGTGTAGGCTGACAAAGTGTGACATTCCTTTCTGCATAGATGTTAATGAGTTATGTATTCCGGATATTCTTACAGTTACCACAAATAGTTAAATTAATGGGGAAAATGTAATGTCAGAGCACAATTCATTTCTAGCAGTGACTAAGATAACCGTGAGTAGTATACCACCCACAGTCAGAAACAGTTTTGTAAAGTAATTGCAACATGCCAAAGCAGAGAACAGCTCATGCATTCATTTGTCAAGTGTTTTATATGCGTTCCTTCTTCAGTATAATGAACACGTGTTGTGACCATTGGCTAAAGTAGTACTTGACATTGTTTTATTTTGTACATTAGATATTAATACTTGACATTGTTTTATTTTGTACATCAGATATAGAAGTAACTAATTATTGTATTGAAATGAGCTGCAGTATGTCAGGAAAAAGTGCTGCCATGTCTACAGGAACCAAGCGAGAACTACATCAACAGTCTCTTTTCAAATTTTTCAGAAAGGCCATAAACATGTAGAAGGTTCACTCTCTGAGGGTAAGTCATTGTGGGTGACAGCGCCAAAGTACAGGATTTTGTGTCTTTTAGGGGTCGCCACAGCAGAACTCCGGTCCGCTAATAATTGGTAGTTGATTCTTACGTGTCGAGTTACCAGCCCTGACACACAACCTTCAACAAAGGTACACCCATTCACGCATATCTGCACACAGAAGATGCTCTAGCTGAGAATCGAACTGGACAGCGTCTTACTGTGAGGTGACAACGCTACCGCAGCACCACCACCGCACAGTACAGGATAATGTCCTATTTTCTTGATGATTATGTTAGATAGTTCAGATATGTATGATACTTTATTTCTTGTGGTAAAGGGATTTCTCTAGGATTTTCTCTATTGTATAACTCTGCTATGTGTAATTCTTTGTATATTTGCTTCATTTGTAATATGTATAACTTTCAATTGTTAGTAAATTGACTATTACATTTAAGCTGATGTCAAAGAAACATTTTTGTAACTGTATGGAGCTTTTATCCCTGGGCCTCCACTGAAAATGGGTCCTTGGGCCCAGTGAACTTTCCCAGTCAACAAATGTCAATAAATAATAAAAAAAAAAAAATTATGAATTAAGGTGTTCATAACTTTTACTGATTCAGTTTTGAAAGAAAATCAGGTAATGAATGGAAAATGAACTGAAAGATACTGTACTTTAAAAGTTTGACTTGTTTATAATGAAGGAAGGAACTCAAGTGTGAGATGAAACTTTTAGTAATCCTTGTTGTGTACTTTGCATTTTTTTGTGGGTTTGCAGGCATCCAGTGTACAGATTATGTTCCTGTGATTTTTTTTTTTTGTTAATAAAACTTTTTGTTTCTCTAACAGTATGCTCTTCAGTGGAAGCAAATATAGATGCATTTTATTTTTGTTGCACTGTTATGGAAGTTATCATCCTCTTGATATTTGTTTTCATTTATTTTTAAACCAGCAGTCAGAGTGTCATGTGTGCATGATGACACAGAAAACACAGTTAATGAATGTAGTGCCATCAAAGAAGTCAGTCAAGGTAGTGCTATCCCTGAAGTCAGCAGCTCAAGAGATAACATAGAAAGTGAGAAAGGTAGCATAAGTGTAGTCAGTTATGTCAGTAAGAAGCAGTCAGATGAAATCGGTGACACTAACTGTTCACTGACAGATATTAGTGAGTACATCACATGTACTAATACCGCAGATAAGGAGAAAGTTGTCATAAATCATCACAAGCCACATGACAGTTTCTGTTTTCCATTCAAAGCCTTCACAGATAAAAGAAGAAAATCAGGAAGTTCCCTTCACCAGTGTTTGCTCTAGTGGCTAGACCAGTTTAATTTTCTGGCATATTCAGTGAAACAGGATGGGCTGTATTGTTTAGCCTGCATGTTATTTCCAACACCAGCGTGGACAGAATGGGCAAAATTATTCATTGAGCAGCGATACTGTAATTGGAAGCATGCTAAAGCTGATATTCAGCGACACTCAAAATTTGAATACCACAAGAAATCTGAGGCAAAATTACATGCTTTCAGAATCACAAGTGACAATCAAATTCAAAGAATGGACTTTGCAATTTCAAATGCTACACAGCTGAAGGTGGCCAAAAATTATAAAGTATCTGGAGTACTGTGGAAGGCAAAGGATAGCACTTCATGGACATAGAGATGACACATCTGACTGTACTACCTACAATGGAAACTTCAGATCTCTAGTTGATTTCCAAACGGACACTGGTGACAGAGACTTACAAACCCACTTGCAGACATGCCAAAAGAATGCAACATATATTTCAAAAACAGTGTAGAATGAACTGTTAGATTGTAGTAAAGAATACATTCAACATCAGATAATAAAGAATATTAAATAACAGCCTCTTGGACCCTTTTATTCCATCCAAGCAGATGAAATTGCAGATATAAGCAAGTGGGAACAACTTGGAGTTGAACTACAATATGTGAAGAATGGCCATCCTGTGGAGAGATTCATAGAGTTTATTGCCTGTGAATCTGTGACCATAGCGGAGATCTGCAATAAGCTGGTTGCATGCCTAACAAAGTTAACATTGAATCTTGAGCACAGCAGAGCTCAAGGGTACAATGGCACTGGAAACATGGCTGGAGCACAGAAGGGCTGTGCAGCTTTGTTTCAAGAAAAAGTACCACATGCTATTTTTTTCCATTATGCTAGTCACCAGCTGAGCTTTGTACTTTCAAAGGTTTGCCAAGTTCCAGAAGCACAAATAATGTTAAATGTAGCGAAGGAAGTTGCTTTGTTTTTAGGTACTCCCCAAAAAGACAAAGATGTTTAGAGCAATCAGTGCAGTACAAGAATTTACAGTGAAAGGCAACTGGCAAAACCCAGTAGAAAAACAAAGGCTTAAGTTGGTTTGCAAAACCAGATGGGTAGAGAGACATATAGCCTTTGATGACTTCTATCATATCTATGAAGTACTCCTTCACTGTTTAGACAATATTACAAATAACAGAGGACCACATTGGGATGGAAAAACTTTGACAGATACCAGTGGACTGTACAGTTCAACTACTAAGTCATGCTTTACTGTTTCTTTCTAGTCAGCAAGGTTCTTGTTTGGCTTTACTAAGCCCCTTAGCAAACCTCTGCAAGGATTGTCACAAGACATGCTGTATGCATATAAGCGAGTCAGCTGTGTGCTTGATGAGTTGATTGTGGGCTATTCGTGCAAACATTGAGCATGAGTTTAGGAATATCTTCATAGATGTCAGAAATGGAGAGCATCTGCAATAAGGCTGAATTACCCCTTCCACGTTTCTGTAACAGACCATGAGGAAAAATGTTGATGGAGAAACTTAAGAAGTGTACTGGAGAAGAGCAATTTTTATTCTCTTTCTGGATCACTTTATTCATGAACTTTCCAGCTGGTTCACTTCAATGGCATCAACAGCTATTCAAGGATTCACACTTATTCCATCAAACTTGAACAGCTTAACATTAGAAAGAGAAATCCATTTAAAAGTTTTTTTTTTTACTTGCCTTCACTGACAACATTCCACCAAGAGCTCAGACTGTGGAAAAGGATATGGGAAGCTTTATCAACAAATTCTGCAATGCCAAATGACTTGAAGCAGACATATTCACAAACAAATGTCACCATGTTCCCAAACATATTAAATAGTCTGTTGTTCACATCAGTCACAACTGCTGCAGTAGAGAGGGCTAATCCAGCCTTAAAATTGATAAAGCCTGAACTCTGGAGTACCATGGGACAAGAGAAAGTTAACAGTTTAGTTTTGCTGTTGATGTATAAAGACATCACAATAGACTATTCTTCAGTAATTGATTTATTTGCAGAAAGACACCCAAGAAGGATGCTACTTACAAATCCACTTAATTAAGAATTGAACATTAGTATGACTGAAAGTTTGTGACATATGCTACAGTACAGTATGGGAAAACGGAGGACATTACGAAATGCTTAGTGTTACACTCACAAAACAAAGATTTGGTAAAGAGACTGACTTGCTTTCCACTAATGTATAGTTTGCTATGTCTCTTTTAATGGTATAACACATTGACTGCTTATCATGGAAAATAATGTGCTATCTTATGCTGTTTGCATCAGTCATACAGCTGAGGATACTTACATGAGAGGCTGTGTTGGACAATGGAGATTTACACTCATTCCATGGATGGTGACAGGGAAAAAATGCCATGGCTGCAGCATTTACAAAAGGGAGATTTCCTGTCCTCCGTGTAAATAGAGTTCAGCATCCAAAAAAAACATTGAATTACAGTATCATGGCTTCTTGAAGAGACATGAATTTTTGGAAAAATATCAAGATTTACAAAATCACCAAATGACTCATTTTGGACAATAACTTCAGAAGGAAGAAAGACAAAATCCTGATGTTAGGATTGATGAAGTCTTAAAAACATTCCTGTCATTACCACAATTATCTGTTGATAAAAGCAGAAAGTATATAACAATTCTGGGTGATTAAAGGTGTTATAACAGAGAATGACATTTGATTTCAAGCAGTGAAAGAACTCCAAAGGCAATCTAAAGAGTCACAGAATTCAGTGAAGTCAGAACACTACCATCACAGACGTCATCTAGTCCTCAGGCCACATAGTCAGCATAACACTACCATCATACAAGTCATCTAGTCCACAGGCAACATAGAACGTCCTAGAAGTACCAGAAGTCAGAGCACTACCATCACAAAAAGTCATCTACTCCTCAGGTAACAAAGAATGTCCTAGAAGTATCATCAGAGGAGTCAGAGTATAACCATCACAGAACTCATCTACTCCACAAGCAACATAGTCAGTCAGAACACTACTATCACAGAAGTCATCTACTCCGCAGGCAACATAGAAAGAGAAGTACCAGTAGTCATTCAGAACAGAACCATAACAGAAGTCATCTACTCCACAGGCAGCATAGAAGGTCAGAGTAGTACCATTAGTGAAGCCAGTCATAGCATTTCAGTCAGCATAACGCATACAGTTAAAATCGGTGATACTAATTGTTCATTGAGGGATATTAGTGAGTAAATCACATGTACCAGTATTACAGACAAGTATAAAGCTGTCCTCCATCATTGCAAACCACACACTTTCTACTTTTTACACAGTGTTCACAGAAAAGTTAAGTGAATCTGAAAGTTCCCTATGGCACTGTCAGTACTTATTGGTAGACCATTGAATTTTGTGGTATATTATGTCAAAGATGATGGCCTGTATGGTTTAGATTATATGCTCTTTTCAACACCATCAAAAGAGTGGATGAACACAGATGCATCCACCTTTTTGGAAAAAAACACAAAAAATATTACATTCACTGTAGGTGACTGAAATGCTAAAGTTGTTATAAAAACTACAACTGGAATATCAGGCAGGTTTGGCATCAGTACAGAAAATGAAGCTGACATAAGACTGTTTTTCTGCCAAGTTAATTCAGAAGTTACAGCAAACAGTATCATGCAACAGCCTAAATGATGGCTTTACATAGGGATATCATCAGATGGACATTACCACGATAAGATCAACAATCGGTACATACTAATGTACTAGGCTAACTGCCAATGTGGGTTATTTTAAGTCTAGCCAATTATCCCATGTGAGAATCAAACCCTGAACCTTGTGTCTGTAAGGTAAACATCTTACAGTAGATTCCATCTTATGCGGTCTCGCTGGGACCAGACCTTAGTCTGGATAAATGAATGGGTGGTTAATCAGGAAAAGCACACAAAATAATATTTATAAGTTATAAATCAGTATAACAAGATTTGTGTTAGTGATGTTGGTGAACAACAAGAGATATGTTCAAGAACATTAGTTATATTAAGGGAAAAGTCCGGGTACAAATGGACATGATTAAAGACATAAAATGGGAGAAAACTCTCAAAACCTACACCACCAAAACACACACATAGCAAAACAAAACACACTCCTACATTCGCAGAGGCTCTAAATAAAAATCTGCTCAAGCAACAGAGACCTCCAAAGCAGAAACGCATGCAACCTCAACCCCCCCAACACAACCCAAATGACACATAGCCTACAAACTCAGTCTGCCACTCAACCACAGCCCATAAGGCATAACAACGTACCCAACACTCTAGTCATAGGTGACTCTTTAGTCAGGCACACTGATGTTCCACTCACCAGGCTAAACAAGGAGAAAGTTATTGTCAGCTGCCTGTCTGGTGCCAGGATCCGACACATAATGCACGTACACAGGTCACTCCACAACAAGCACAAATATGACTCTGTCATTGTCCGTGTTGGTGTGAATGACCTGAGATGTACCTCCCTGGACTACATGAAAAGAGACATGGAGAAGCTCTCCGATCTTGTAGCCCAGGCAGGTATGACCCTAGCCCTGAGTAGCATCCTGCCATCACTCGGAATGATACCACAGGCAAGGAGTAGTCACTACGAACCAAGCAGAAGTAAATAATCCAAGAAGAATGAGCCTATGAACCAGCGAAGCTATAATACACCTCTTTATTTATCGACTCAGCAATAAAAAACGATCCAAACCACACAAATAAAAACAAATCCAATAGAAAGATTAAGCGCTTTCATCCACTGTATCGTGGACTTCCTCAGAATCAGATACACTAATTGAATGATTCATTTTATAGCCTTTTTGGCGCCAACTTCTTATAAAATTTAAAGACATATTCGTCATACTTTTTTCCAAAACATATTACCTTACTATAACATTTCATAGTTCCAGAAATACATTAGTGTGCAGTGAAAACCAAACAAACATTACCTATATTAAAATAATAAATATTTTAAAATGCCTTTAAATAATATCCTATCAACTTTATAATGGATATGTTATTTAAAACATCAAAATACAATAAAATATAATATAATATGTTAAAACCAGGCATATAAAATTCCATTAATTTTTATAACCATATATATGGGCTGAATGCAAAAGTGCACATGTGCATAATAATATATAGATATATATATATATATATATATATATATATATATATATATATATATATATATATAAGTAAATGTAATGTAATATAACCTAGATGTATAGGTACTATATAATGTTAAATAAATATATAAATAAATACATTAATATATTAGTACATTCCATTTATATAATACCTTCTAACCTATTCTATATATTTTATTTTATTTTTATTTTACATTTGTTGACCGGGCTAGTCTAGCTGGATACATATCCATTTTCAGTAGAGGCCCGGGGAGAAAAGCTCCACAAAAAAAGAACCTATAACAACAATACATTATGGTAAATATATATATATTTGTGAATAATAATTAAAATACAATCAGACCCCCAAAAAAGGACAGGCTAAAAGAAACTACAGTTGGCAAAGAGAAATACATAGCCAGTTATAGAGCATTAAACTTTAGCTAAGGCTAAAGAAACAAATTATCAGAAAGAATGACAGGTAAGTTAAGGTAGTTATAAAGAAATCTAGGAGAAACAGAAGAAGAGAAGAAGCAGTAGAGAGAAAAGAGAGTAAGGAGAAAAAGAAGTGGCAAAGGTGATGAGAGAGAAGAGCAAGGAGAAGGGGTAAAGCATAAAGGCCAAACATGGGCAAGAGATAGACTAGGAAAAAGCTTAAAAGCAAGCCAAAAATAGGTGGAGTGGAAAAGAAGAGGTGAGCTAAAAAGAGAAGGAGAAGAATGTCAGTCAGGAGTACTACAAGAACAGAGCCAGTGATTTTGGAAGTAAAGCTTGAGTTTTTCTTTGAAGAGAGGAAATGATGAAATCAGTGTTATATCACTAGGTAACAGATTCCATCTTCTACCAACCGTATTAGTGAATAAAGAGTTGCCGCATAGTTGTTAGACTTTATTGATCTGGTCAGGAGTCTACAAGAAGAATGGAGGGAGTTAAGATTATTGTAAGGGATTAAAAGTTGAGAGAGTATAGGGGTGTTGTCAGGTTGGTACAGAATTTTGTGAGCAATGGTAAGTTGTGAGATGAGAAGATGGTATTGAAATTGAGCCAGCCTAGGAGTTTCAAGTTTAGACAGTGATGGGTTCTGTAAGGGTTACCAGTGGCAAAGCGGGCAATGTTATTATAACAAGCAGCTAGTTTGTTTAGGTTAGCTTTCTTGAGGTTTGTGTAAATTGGAGAGGCATAAAAGAGAGTAGATATAAGATGGGAGAGGGCAATTTTAGCTCTAGTAGGTGGGGTTAGAAACTGTTTGATACGGTATAAGGATCCTATTTTTTTGTTCACAGATTTGATGGTGTTGTTGATATGTTGATCAAAAGTGAGATTATTATCAATGGTTACCCCTAACAGTTTAGTAGTAGTGTCAGGAGAGATGACAGTGGCGTTGTTTGAAGAGATAGTGAAGTGTAAAGGGGAGGTCCGAGAGGTAGGGGTGAAGAGAAGAAGTTTAGTTTTCTTTGCATTAAGAAGGAGGTACCGTCTAGTAAACCATGTTTCTACAGTGTTAAAGATATTTTGAGTTAGTGAGATTAGTTCTATGGAAGAAGATGCTGAGCAAATAATGGTAGAGTCATCAGCGTATTGAATGCAAGTTGCTTGAGGGATTGCTGAGTGCAGATCATTTATGAAGAGGGAGAAGAGTAGTGGACCAAGAATAGAGCCCTGAGGGACACCAATGGAAATTGGCAATAATGAAGAGATGTGGTTATCCCAAAGAACAGCTTGTTGTCTGTTGCTCAGATAGAGCTGAACCATTTGATAGCTAAGTTATCAAATGAGAGGGATTCAAGGATATTAATTAGAGAAGAATGGTTGACCATGTCGAAAGCTTTAGAGAGATCAATAAATAGAGCCAAAGAGAGAAGGTTATTGTTGCGGTTCCAGTTGATAGTATCCACAAAGGAGAGGAGGGCAGTGGTGGTGCTATGATGAGGTCTAAAGCCATGCTGGCAATTTGCTATTATGTTATGTAAAGAGAGATATTGTACAAGTTGCTGGTGAATGCATTTCTCCATAATTTTTGCTAAGGGGCAGAGGAGAGCAATAGGTCTAAAGTTAGAGAAGTCAAAAGAGTTACCACCTTTGTGTAGAGGGATAATATGAGAGATTTTCCAAATATCAGGAATGATTCCCTCTTGGATTGTCCTGTTTATTAGAATGGATATAGGGTAAGCAATTACTTTAGCTGCCTTTTGGAGATAAAGAGAAGGGATTTTGTCAGCAGAGGGGGTACATGGTTTCAGTTTGTGAATTAGTCTGTAGATAAAAGAGGTGGAGATAGGTTGAAGAGAGAAGTTAAAAGTAGAGTCTACTAGGTTAGTTGGAGGATAGAAGTTGTTGGTGTTCAGTTGTCTAGCAAGAGATAGAATAGTTTCGGAAAAGAAAGAGTTAAAAGCATTAGCAGTTAGGTAAAGGGTGTCTGGGTCAGCATTAAGTGGGGAAGGGGTTTTGGTTGTTCCTGGGGAAAGGAGTCTATTTACAGATGACCAGAATTGTTTTGAATTATTAAAATGAGTATCTTGAAGTTCATAGTAGAATTTTCTCTTATCTGTGATAATTGCTTTTTTGGTCAAATTTCTGAGCTGGCGGAAGTGAAGTAAATCAGGGCTGTTTCTATGGCATCTCCATTTGGCCCAGATTTTATTTCTAGAGAGGATTAGTTTTTTAGTTTTGCTAGAGAGCCATGGGGCTGTCTTAGATTTCATTCTGATGGTACGCTCTGGAGCATGTTTGTCAAGAATGGATAAGAAGGTAGAATTAAAGAATATTACTGCATCTTCAAGAGGAAGAGATTTCAAGGTGTTCCAGTTACATGCATTCAGTTCAACTTGAAATGATTCTATATTAAAGTGTTTAGTCGAGCGTATTTTTCTTAAGTTAGGGAGGTTTAAACAATCAGTCTTTTCTCTTGTAATATATGTTAAACAATGGTCACTGATATCATCAGGCAAAGTTCCTACATTATATGTAATGTTGAGTTTGTTTATGAGTATCCAGTCTAAGATACTCTCTTTTTTGCTGGACTTATTAAATCTTGTAGTAGAGCTAATGGATTGTGTAAAACCATTTAGGTTAATGTGAGAGGAGGGATTATCAGTATTAATAGAATTCCAGTCTATGTTAAGGTCACCTAATATTATAGTTTCTTGGGGGTAAGTGTTAGAAACCCAACTGAGAAAGTCTTCTATGATAGGTATATTGTTACCCGGAGGTATGTATACGCAGATGATATAAAGAGATTTTTGGGCATTTAATTGGACTTTAGTAATAATGGCTTCTACTTTGCTATCCAGGGTTGGACAGGCAGGGAGTGTAGAGATATTGAGTTGATTCTTAAACAGGATTGCTACTCCACCACCTTTCCGTTTAGAACGGTCAAGTCTTACTATATTATAGCCTTGGGGTGTGATCTCTGTATCTTTTGTTACTGGTTTTAGCCAGGTTTCTGAGAGGCAGAGAATGTCAAAAGAGTGTGTATCAAGGATGGCATGAAGGTAAGGAACTTTGTTGTTTACACTACAAATGTTAAGATGTCCAATCAGTAAGGTATTATTAGGGTTAGGTCCAGCTACTTGAGGGGGAGGAGATACTGGGCCAGGGTTAGGGTGGATGTCACCATCTTGTAAGGTAGGATTATCTGGTTTGGTTAAGTAGTTGCTCTTAACAAGGGTTAGAAGTTTCATTTTTTTTATCTAGGGGTGAAGTGTAGTTAAGATGGGAGAGTCTATGGAACTTTGGAAGAAGGTAGTTAGGGGTGGAATTAACATTTAAGAAAGAGGTGAGAGAAGTGTAGGTAGTAGAAGTGTGTTTCAGTTTATAGTTAAACTGGGTATTAAGTGGGTTTTCAAAGAAGGTAAGAAGGTGAGCAGAGAATAGTAAGAAGGGGATTAAGACTAAGAGTATAAGCAGGGTAGGTAGGTGGGGAGGCATTTTTTAAAAGTGAGTAAGAGTAGAAGTGGATTGAAGAGGAAAGTTACAATAAATAGGTAGGAAATAGTCAGAGTGGAACAAGGATATAGAAATGTAGAAGGAGGGTAAGGGACAGGTAGAATGAGTAGAGGGAAAGAAGACAAGAAATACCAGAAGAGGTGGAGTGATGCCTGTAAGAGGGTGGGAATGAAAGTAGACTAGGAGTACATGAGAGAAGAAAAGGGGTGTGTGGAAGGGAGGGTTCACAGTTGAGTGGGATAGAGAATGATTGGATGGTAGGGATAAGGGGAGGGTCTAGGGAGCTATAAGGTTAGGATCCCTGGGGGTGGGTGGGAATTGGGGGTAGGGAGGGGAGCGGAGTGAGCCCGCAGGGCGAACGGAGCGGGTAGAACCACGAAAGGAAGATGAGAAAGGAGACAATCAGAAAAACCAGGTAAGTGGGTTGAGATAGGTTTGAAGGTAAATAGAAGGGATATGATAGAGACCAGAGTACACCAGTGAGCGGAGAAGTGAGGGTAAGATTTAGTCAGAAAAAGGCATACAGAAGGTACAGAGAAAGAAAGGGTAAAGTGTGAAAGAGAAAAGTAGGTTACAGGTGAAAAACTAGTATAGTTATAAGGGAGATAGATGGACAGTAAGATAGAGTATAGGTTACAGGGGAAATGAAAAGACCAAATACCAGCAAGTAGCCAGAAAAGGGCAAGTTAGGGCCAGAAAAAAATAGGACAGAGAAAGCTGGGATGGGGGGGGGCACCTACCATATAGTGTAAGTAAGTAGGAGGGAGAGGGGGTACAACTGCAAATAAGACAGAAGAGAGGTAGAGGAAAAAGAAAAGTGCAAATAAAGGGCTGGAAGAGAACTGTTTACACGGGGGGGCTAAGAAAGGGGTGGTACTGGCTGCTGGAGACTAATGCACAGGCAAGCTAAAACTCTATAGGAAGACCTGGTAAGAGCACAAGTATAACAACATTGCAGTGCTCAAACCTACTTTCTGTTCCTAGAGCAAGGTGATGCTTTAAGAGGTTTGAGGCAACCCAGATTACAGTCACTGAAGGAAGACCAGGTTCAAATAGTCACCAGTTGAGAGGAAGTTCGGACAGGAGTCTGAGGCTCTAGTATTTTCTGTTCCTAGAGCAAGGTGATGCTTTAAGAGGTTTGAGGCAACCCAGATTACAGTCACTGAAGGAAGACCAGGTTCAAATAGTCACCAGTTCAGAGGAAGTTCGGACAGGAGTCTGAGGCTCTAGTATTTTCTGTTCCTAGAGCAAGGTGAGGCTTTAAGAGGTTTGAGGCAACCCAGATTACAGTCACTGAAGGAAGACCAGGTTCAAATAGTCACCAGTTGAGAGGAAGTTCGGACAGGAGTCTGAGGCTCTAGTATCAGAGAGCTCGTCAGGGCAGGAGCTACAGCAGCCAGGGATCTAGACAGGTTATACTTAGTAAAAGTATAATGATGTATATAAATACAAGTAATAAAAAAGTGAAATTGTAGGTTGTAAAATATAAAACTGTGAAGTTATAAAATAAAATTTAATTTATAATTTATAATGATGTATAATTTAATTTGTAATATTTAGTATATGGTATGATATAGTTAATGGCAGAGTTTTAAGAACATATCACTCCATGTCCTATTTTGAGTGGAAAATTCATTATCATGATAAAACATAAATAAACATGGAAAAGGACTTTAAGTTAAAAATGGTCTTAATGGTATATGTTCGTTTAATCCTGGCTTTGTGGAAGCATCAGTGAGTATTTGCCATTTTGCCTCTCTAACTGCTATATAAGCCTTAGGATTACCTCCTCTAATATTATAATTCACACGTTCTAAAATTGCAAACTTGAAATAGTGTCTATTATCTGTCTCTTGTATATGTCGACTTAAAGCATTACTACTATCATTCTTTTTGACTGCATATAAATGTTCACAAATTCACCTTCTAAATTTTCATTCGGTTTTACCAATATAATAACAACTGCATTGTTGGCATTTAGCTAAATAAACAATATTCATAGTATTGCAATTGCCACTTACGAACGTTACTCTAGTCCTATTTATATTATCCAGGACCATATTTACATCTTCATTGATGACTTTACAATACTGGCAACTTCCACATTTCCTAGTTCCTCGATTGTTTCCATTGTCCCTAATCTGATCTGTGTTCTTTTCAAATAGGGACTTCAAATTCATTCCCATTTTGTATACAAAAATAGGTGTCTCACCCAATACTTCCCTTAAATCAGTGTCATTAAAAGATACATTCCAATATTTCTTTACCATTTCTTTAATATAGTTTACCTGTGGAGTGTAATATATTATACATGCCCTGTTGTACCCTTTGTCTTCATTCTGTACTGTTGTATTACTAAAACAGGAGTGGCCCAAAACAGGGAAATATTTAATCCTCCACTGTTCAATCACATACGTTTTGACTTCTTTTATTAAATATTCAGGGTACTCCCTATCTATAAATAATTTGCTAATATAATCCATTTCCTCTATCATTTCATTTTCCTTTGAAGTCATTCCTGCTGCCCGAATGCATTGCCCCTTGACAATGCTCTTTTTCATTTTCAAGGGGTGAAAACTCGTATATTCTAAATAATTATTTGAGAATGTATTTTTTCTGTAAATACGAGAAGAGAAGCCATCATTAGTACTAGACACAAAAGTATCTAAATATGAAAGTCCTATTCTACTATAATCGTATGTGAATTTTAGGAATGGACTTGTTTTATTCAAATATTTTACAAATTCTTCCAAGGTCTTTTCATGTCCTTCCCATAAAATAAATATAACATCTAGGAACCTTGTGTACAATTTGATATACTTATAGTATTGACTTTTAAATACATTTTCCTTTTCCCAATCTAAAAGAACTAGGTTAGCGAATATCTGGGCACAAGCTGCCCCCATAGCTACACCTCTAGTCTGCCTGTAATACTCTCCTTCGTAATAGATGTAGTTGTGGTCCAATATAATGCTCATCAGTTCCAAAATTACCTTACTTTTCTCCCAATCCAGAGTGGAATACTCATAAATGCTGTTACTGAAACTTTGCATTCCCTGTTCCTTGGGGATACAAGAAAATAAATCTATTACGTCAATAGTCACGTAAATCAACTCCTTTTTTCAAATATCTTTTGTCAATAAGCCCAGAAACATCCAGGAGTCCTTAATTAAATGGGGGACCCTTGTGTAAATGTGTTTTTACCATTTATCAATAACTTGTCCCATAGGGAATGTCTTGGAGCGACTACCAGATATGATAGGTCTGAAGGGTGGGTCAAGTGTATTTTTATGTATTTTAGGCACTCCAACTATAGTTGCTATAATGGGGTAATCCACTTTTATAAAATTGTACAAATCAATGTTAATTCTTCCATCAATTAACATATCTTCTAAATACATGTTAATTCATCTGTATCCTATGTTAATCTGATTTAAAGAGATGTTATCATAATTGCCTGAATCAACTAATATGTTAAACATTTTGCTAACATATACATTGTTATCATATAATACAATGCCTCCACCCTTGTCTGGCTTCATAACCCTTACTGTCCTATCATTCATAAGTTGTTGTGACAATAAGACCTCCTCTTCTTTTAAATTGTTATATTTTCTAACTCCCCTTGCTTTATTTTTTAACAAATATAAATCTCTTAAAATTAATTTCTCAAAAAGCGAGACTTGTGGGTGTGAGGGTTGCATAAAAGTGCTTTTTTTCTTTAAATCACTCCTTTCTTTCATTCTAGTACTGTCTTTAAAATATATAGCTAAATTTAATTTTCTAGTATATTTTTTGATATCAATTACACTGTCAACAACCCTAAAATTCATATTTGGCACATATTTCAAGCCTTTCGAGAAAAGAGAAAAAAATTATTTTCTGATTGTTAAATCAGTGTAATTGTATATATTAAATCCATTATATTGGTGCACAACTGATTTGACCTGCGTTTCCCCCTCATTAATTAACTGATAATGCTCTCTTGCCTTAGAGTTTGTACATATTGCCATACCCTTCTCTACATCGTCGTTGCCTCCAATTCTGATTGTTCCAATACTTCTGGCTCCACTTCTCCCATTCCCTCTCCATTTCCATTTTCTCTGTGGATACTTGTTCATGTCCTGATCATTGCCCCCCTGAAAATCCTGATTTACATAATTATTATATGATTCCCTACGAGTGTTGTTATTACGTTTATAGTTCCTATTGTGAGATTTCATCTCAAATTTATGACTTTTTTGTTGGTTAACTAGATTCCACTCATATACCTTTCCTTCCTTGTATTCTCTCATATCCCTCTCTATTTTTTTACCTTTCCTTTCCACAATACTATTAGCTTTCTTATCTGCTTCCAAGAACTGTTTATGATATAAATTCTCCCATTGATCAAATACTAAATCTTCAGTTCTATTTTTATTCAATATCTCTGCCATTTCAATATATTTACATAACTTCTCATCATTCTTTTTCACTAATAATTTCATGTAATCAATACCAAAATGATTTAACAAATTCTCAAATTCTTTACAATTACTATCATTTAATTCAATGCCCATAGGTTTCTTAAAAAAATCTTAGTCCCTTAGGGACAATATTCATAGTAATATATTTATTCAAATAGGCATTATCTATTTTAATGCCTCTTATAATACCTATGCATTTACCCAAAACATATATATTTTGCTTTAATATTCCTTGTTTGTATTCAACGCCCATTTTACTTGAGATTTCACTGCTTTTAGCATTTTCAAAACATATGTCTACTGCCAAAAAATCATCCAATTGTCCTCTAATGCCATTATTACAATTATTGTTACCAGTGTCTTTAATCGCAGATATGTTAGCTCTAGGACTAGAGCTTTGTTGTATTGTTTTAGTAGTAATATTCGTACTACTAGTAATGGCAGAAGAAAAGGTTTTACCTGCCATCACAAGCTTCGGTTTTGTACCAGTGCATTTGGATTCATCGTCAACATTGTCAAAATTGTACAAGGAGAAGTCAAATGTAAAATCTCTTTCTGTTAACTTGCTATTGTCCTGCGTCTTGTTGCGCAAATCTATACCTTTGCATTGTTGCTTGTTAGAACAAACTGAACGCTGAGCGTTCGGAATTTCAAAGTCAGCTTCACTTGAGCTAGAAAGTTCACCTAACCCTTGTGAATAACTGAAGCCAGTCCATTTAGGCTCCAGCTGGGTCATAAGCTCAAGCAAATGAGTTACTTCCCCTTTCAGTGACAATACCTCCATTCGCAACTCGTTGACTTCGTCACTGCTATCAGGCGTACGCTTCCTGGTGGCCAGTTCCCATTGGGTATCCATGACAATGAACCAAAAGCAAGGAGTAGTCACTACGAACCAAGCAGAAGTAAATAATCCAAGAAGAACGATCCTGAGAACCAGCGAAGCTATAATACACCTCTTTATTTATCGACTCAGCAATAAGAAACGATCCAAACCACACAAATAAAAACAAATTCAATAGAAAGATTAAGCGCTTTCATCCACTGTATCGTGGACCTCCTCAGAATCAGATACACTAATTGAATGATTCATTTTATAGCCTTTTTGGCGCCAACTTCTTATAAAATTTAAAGACAGTACAAGGACAATATGACTGACTTCAACAATTGGCTAAGCTTCTGGTGTCATTCTAAGGGGATCCAGTATCTGTCTGCCTGGGATGACATGATCTATAAACCACGATGCTTTGCCAGAGATGACCTGCACTTGTCGCCCTTGGGATTCCGGATACTGGCTAAAGCTCTAGCCACCCCTATAGTGCCTTTTTTAGGCAAGGTTCAAATGACAAATTCACCACTGTAACAGGTACAAGCAAGCAAAATCTTAGGTAATGCTACTCAATGCTAGAAGTCTAAACCTCAAAATGCATTCACTCAAAGCACTCCTTAAAATGGAGAACATCGACATCTATGCAGTGACAGAGACCTGGTTCAAGGCTCCAGAGGGCACCCCTGCATTACCAGGCTATATTTCATACCACACCTTTCGGCCACCTAACCTTGACTGAAACACTAAAGGTGGAGGCATGTCCTTATTCATTAAGGATATCCACACCTCCAGGCTAGTTGCTCAACATAATGCATCTGAGATTATCCAAGTGCAACTAACTCTGGGCAAGACCACAATCTAAATTGTAACTTCGAAACAGCAAACAAAGCACTTCAAGGAGAATAGTATCCACGACTCCACAAGTGAAAAAATGTTTTTATTTTTAACGCACCACAAATACAAATACTGCGTTTTCATCCTGTAAAGTCAGAACTTCTTCAGAAATACAACTAAACCATCAAGTGTTCCTTATATACTAATTAAGACACAATTCATTAATTAATCCAAGTACAAATTACCCTTTTAACTATTTCACCCCCAAGCTAAAACCATATTTAGTATCAGTGTTGTTTCCTAACGTATTTAAATGCATTTTCCACATTTATTAAAAAATGTATTAAAAAAATGTATATTTTTATAAAAAACATGTACCATCCTATTGAGAACTTCTTCTAAATATAATTAATAAAACACATAAATAAAATAAAGTAGATACAAATTATACAAAACCTAGGACCAACTATAGGAGTCCTGAGCTGAACAGGGCAAGAAACACTAAAAGGGACAGTAGTTGGGAGAGCAACAACAACATAAATATGAATACTGAAAATTACTATACTGACCTTGGAAGTGAGAGAGTCACGGTGATCAGGTGAAGGACTACCCTTTAGATTATGAAGTAGAAAATACCTTTCCACTGCTGAGGTTAAGCTGCCGAACAAAAAAAACAGCAAAAACAACGACAGATAGATCACCTAGGCTAATGCTACAAACCGAATGTTTGTAGAAATGACGCTGGGTAACACTGTCCGCAAAAGACAATTCAAGGTTCCAGTTAAAAATGAATTTTAATGTCTCCAAGATTAAAAAAGAAAATAAAAGTCCCTTTGCATTCACAAATGATAAGTGCTTTCAAAAAAATCTTCATCAGATCGTTAAAGAAAGTGGGACATCCATTTTACTTAAATAAAAAAAGTTTCGATTAATTGACCAATGAGAGCCTATGCATCTTAATTGCGCCCAATCAGTTGTCACATTTTTTCATCCTGTTTGAAATCATCAGGACCAATAAAGGTCCTCTATTTTTGACACACCTCCATATCCTTTTAAAAGTACATTCATCGCCTTGGTTAGCATTTACATATATTTAAATTAGCTAAAGTTTTTAACAAATGGAAAGCCCAGTCCACTTATCTATTCATATCAAATGCCCAATCATACTCAAAGGCTTATGTGGCCTCTGATAAGATCTTATAATACACTTCGGCCAATACAAAGCTTTTCATTACCAACATATGTGGTTTCGGAAGAATAGCCGTATGCAGACTTGGTTGTTTATAACTCGCATTCTCACTATGATCTGAACTCACAGGTTTCATGTGATTTATGTCCATTTACATATTCTCCACAACAAATCTTACTGCAGATATTCTGCAATTTTATTTGGTTGAGCACCTGGCTCAACTTTTTCAAACAGATATCCTGAAACCAGGAAGCAATTGTGAGTTTGTTGCTTTGATTTGCATTTTCATGTATTCAAATTGTCTGAAAGCTTTAACGAATAGGAGTCCTGTTCTACTAGTGCTTGATTCAAGTGTCTAATCATCCTCAAATGCTGTGTGGCTTCTGATAGGATTTCTTACTTGTACGATGGCCAATACCAAGCTATTCAATTCCGTGTGCATAGCTTCGGAGAAATTGCCGTATGCCGACTCAATTATTTTGCACTTTCATTGTTGTTGTGGTCTCAAGTATGAATTGTATAGGTTTGTGTCCATCCACATGTTCTCCATAAAAAGATCTTACTACAAATCTTTTACGATCTCATTTAATTTAACACGAGGACTGAACAGTTATCAAATTAATGCCTGGGGACCAATAAGCCATTATTTTAAAATGATCTCTTGTTCCTCTGTCTTGAAATCCAAGAAGAGGCTTTCCCTCTGCTCAAAAAGATAAGAAGTATAAAAGATTGAGCTTCAAAATTCACGTGGCAGTATAGAATTATTTAAAATTGTTTAAAATTAAGGATGACATCAAACACGAATCCATTCATTAGAATTAACACCCAGTCTCCTTTTTAGTTCAGTTCTTTATAACCAATAGGGTATTACATGCCTACCACTTCTTCATTTGAATTCATAACAGATGGTCTTGCATGCATAGATGATGGTGAGATCAGGTGGAATAATGTACCATTTCATGTATCATCCATTCATTCCTTTTATTTAATTCTTAGTAATAGGTGACAGTGTTAAAAGCCCCCAACACAAATATATGTCAGTATATAGCTATTTATCTCATTAGAAAAGGTGAAAATGAGACGAGTACCGATGGTTTCTAGCTATAAAAGTATGTCTGCTGTTTTATTTTTTAAGTTGCTTTAACTAGCATTATGTCTTTATATATAAAGCCAGTAATTCGTACAAACATGTTCACTGCTACCCTTTAGATTATCCCCCCTGAGGAGGTCAGAAAGAATAAAACAGCAGACCCAGGTGAATTATCACCACTCACAAAAGGGGGGCTGGTAGGAGAAGAATTTTTAGAGAGAGTTCCACCTGACACCGAAGAAAAGTGGTGCAAGGGCCTAGACATATATACAAGGACTTCAGCATATTTAATTACAGTAGTTTGGATATCAAATTGGTACATTTTAACCTGTTTTGTAAGGGGTTAAAATTTGTACCTAGTACAGTGAGTGACATTTCCAATGTACTGATAGATTTAAAACTGTTTTTGAGGAAAAAGAATCTGGAACTTTTATTTAACAACCAAGAATTCAATCAAAAATGTTATTAAAAAGAAGATTGCCTACAATCCACCCCTCCATCCCCAGTTAAAAAACTTTGAGACTCAAGTAGAGTTGGAACTTAGGAGTTGTTTGAATAAAGCTAAGACAAAATGCAACTTAAATAAAGAAGAGAACGAAGTGTTGCAATCTATGAGAAACAACAAAAACATCAGGGTTATGAAACCTGACAAAGGAGGAGGTTTGGTGGTGATGGACAGTATTGTATATTCAGGGAAAATGTTGGAAATGTTGAATAACACTGATAGGTATTCTAGAGTGTCACGTAATGAAATCAGTGTGGCTTATCACAAAATTGACTTAATTCTCAAAGAAATGGTGAACGATGAACTCATTGGACCAGAAGTGTACCAATACTTAGTTATGGACAAACCTAAAATTCCATCTATATTTGGTATTCCTAAGGTCCATAAAGATGTGGAAGACTCACCCCTTAGACTAATAGTGGCAGCTTTAGGATCTAAGACCTATCCAATAGCTAAATACATAGATCTAAGCCATAAGAAAGTATGGTCAGAAAAGATGGGTATTTTGAAAGATTCATGGGACTTCCTTAGAAGTGTTAGTGAAGATCTATACAATGAGGAGTTAATCTTTGTAACACTGGATGTACAAGATCTATTTAACGTTATACCTCACAAACTGGGGTTAGAGTGGTTTGAAGAAGCACTGTATAGTAAAGGGAGCACCAACATTAACAACATTCAGGTCTTCGTTGAACTAATGGACCTAACACTGAAACACAATTTTTTGTTTTTTGAAGGGGAGTTTTACAAGCAAATTAGTGGGGTAGCAATGGGGGCCTGTTGTGCCCCCCATGTATGCCAACCTAGTGCTGTCTACTTGGGAGGAAAAATATGTGTTTCATTCAGAGTATTCACCTTTTTTGAGTTATTATAGGGGATATTTAGATGATATATGTATTTTTTGGAAGGGACCAGAATCTACATTATTTGACTTTATTACATACCTTAACATGACTACAGATTTTTTGAGATTTACTCATGTAATATCATATGAGAGATTACACTATTTGGATGTATTAATAGAGAAGGAGCTTGAGACAAAAAGGTTCAAATCTAGAGTTTATAGGAAAGAGACATTTTCTAACTCCTATTTAGTCTTTACTAGTGCCTACCCATTTAGTCAAAAGAAGGGAATAGTGAAAGGGCAATACATAAGATGCTGTAGTATGACTTCATGTGATAATGACTATTTGGAGGAGAGTAACAAATTGAAGAAAATGTTTTTGGCTAGAACATACCCCTTTGCCTTGATAGAGGAAATAGAGAAAGAAGTATTTAGGGAAAGTATGGGTAGATTTAGTCCATTTCTATGAGTACCAGAGGTGGTTAACCCTCAGGTTAAGGACAGGACAGAGGATATACAATGGAATAATAATTTTGTGTTAAACTTCAGTAGTAATGTTAACGACATCAAGGATGTTATACTGAAGAATTGGGAAAGGGATGGAAAATGTTCAGATTTGGACAAATTATTTAATGATCCTTTAAAATTCACGTATAGGAAGGGTAAAAATATAAAATATATGTTGGAAAATATGGTTAATAAGGAAAGTAAGCAAAGGAAAGGAACATATAAATGTGGTTCCTGTGCCCAATGTTCTTATGTTTTGGTTGGTAACAAGGTCAATTTAAAGGGTATGAAGGTATGTATTGAGACCAATGCACATTGCAATTGTGAATCGGTGGGGGTGATATACGTGGCTATATGTAAAACCTGTGGTTGTTTTTACATAGGTAAGACCCACAGGAAATTTAAAAGGAGAATTTACGAGCATTTGAATGATGTTAGGAAGCAAGATTATAATAATGCCCTTTACAAACACAGTATAGAATGTAAAGAAGCATGCTTTGGTTTCTTTGTCATAGAGAAAGTGGAAATAGACCCATGGGGAGGGCCTTGGGAGACTACTATCGAATTTAGAGAATTATTTTGGCAGGTAAAACTAGAGGCGAATAGGCATCCTGGTCTGAATGACCACATCTCCCTGGCCCCCATCCTGAAACTTAGGTCAGCCAATTTGTAAATAGATTTTTGTTTATTTTTATATACATTTATTGTACAAATCTAACTTATATACATTCATTTCTTATTTAGTTTAAAATGAATTGGTACATATTCTGTGTGTATACTTTACTATGGAAAAATGTATTGCACACATGACCAATGGAACCTGTCTTTGGTTACAAACACGTAGGTTACTAGGAATTAATATAGCTGTTTTACCATTAGATGGCGCTGTGTCACTTTTTAGAATTCATGTTGTAGGTAGAATACATACAAACATTTTGTATCTACTTTATTTAAGTTCTTAATAGGATGGTACATGTTTTTATAAAAATATACATTTTTTTAATGCATTTAAATATGTTAGGAAACAACACTGATACTAAATATGGTTTTAGCTTGGGGGTGAAATAGTTAAAAGGGTAATTTGTACTTGGATTAATTAATGAATTGTGTCTTAATTAGTATATAAGGAACACTTCATGGTTTAGTTGTATTTCTGAAGAAGTTCTGACTTTACAGGACAAAAACACAGCATTTGTATTTGTGGTATGTTAAAAATAAAACAATTTTTTCACTTGTGGAGCCGTGAATACTATTCTCCTTGAAGTGCTTTGTTTGCTGTTTCGTAGTGACTGTTAGCACTTTTACTCCATCTTCTTTTTCTAAATTGTAACTTGCTACAGATCCCCCACCATGCCCCAGGATTCCCACTCCTCATTTCTTGATACACTGAAAATATTAGGGTACATCCCAACACCCTAATAATGGGCGATTTCAACTACCCCACCATT
Source organism: Protopterus annectens (assembly GCF_019279795.1). Taxonomy (NCBI): domain Eukaryota; kingdom Metazoa; phylum Chordata; order Ceratodontiformes; family Protopteridae; genus Protopterus; species Protopterus annectens. The sequence continues at coordinate 1,620,617,838 of NC_056741.1, forward strand.
AACTGGGAAAACTACTCATGTACCAACTCTTTTGCTCAACGTTTTCTGGAATTCATAAATTCCAACGCCTTGGATCAACTTATCCACCCCCCCCCCGGGGGCAGCAATATCCTAGACCTGGTCATTACCAACATGTGCGACTGGTGTTCCACACCAGAGGTCAGTTCCTTGTTGGTCAGATACGACCACAAGCTAATCAGCCTAGACATCCACATCCCTCCTCCACCCCCATTACCGAAACCACCGTAAAGAATTTCTCCAAAGCCAACGTCACACTTCTTAAGACAGAAATGGCAAATTTCACGACACCCATGCAGATGGACAATAGAGGTATGACCGCTGAATCCTACACAAATGCATTTTATAAGCACTTACACGAGTGCATGGATCATGCTATCCCTAACAGAACCAAGATGCTATCCTCCAAAAAAGGGAAGCCAATCTGGTGGTCCCCTGCCATAAACAAACTACAACAGAAGAAAGAAACTGTTGCTAAAAAGAGTAAAATCCCATGACTGGAAGAACTCCCTGGTCAGCATCAGTAAGAAGCTGAGAACCCTCATAAAATCCTCCAAAGCTAATTATGAAAACAAAATCGCCACTGATTCTAAAGACAACCACAAAGCATTCTATAGCTATGTCAAGAATTTCAATGGCAACACTCAGATCTGCTCTTAGTTACAGCACAATGGCACTAAATATACAGAACCAGCTGATATTGCCAACATCCTGGCAGATAGTTTCAGTGCTAACTTTACCCCCTCTTCACCCCCTAAAGGGCCTATCTCTATACCGGAAGAATGCAAAGTTCCTGGAATCACGGCTGCACAGGTAAAAAACACACTCTCCAAAGCCAAGAACACAGCATCCATAGGACCTGACAACATCCCAGGCTGCATTCTACATGAACTACAGAATGAACTGGCACCCCACCTAAGCAGCATGTTCAATCATAACCTCATCTCAGGCTTTGTGCCCACTGAATGGCACAGCGATGGTTATCCCACTCTACAAAGGGGGGGCATGGACTCCGGGAACTACTGCCCCATTAGCCTAACGAGCCTGGTCTGCAAGGCCATGGAATGTATCATCATGGAACTTATAAACAAAGACATTGGTAATCTCCAAACTCTGGACCCCACCCAGTTCGGGTTTGTAAATGGCAGATCATGTCTCCAAAACCTGATTGACATCTTTGAAGCAGTCAAAAAAGCCGTAGACAAGGGTAAGGTGGTTCACACAGCCTATCTAGATCTTGCCAAGGCTTTTGACACCATCCCCCACTCTGGAATTATAGATAAACTCACTAAACTAGGTATAAATCCCTATGTCACAAGATGGGTTTCCAACTGGCTCACTGACAGAACCCACACTGTGAAAGTAGCAGACTCCAAATCCTACTTCAGACCAGTGACAAGTGGAGTACCACAGGGTTCAGTCCTGGGTCCTCTCCTGTTTATCTACCTTTCTGAAGTACAGGCTAACACAGAAGGTCTTTGGCTAATGAAGTTCGCAGATGACTGCAAACTAGGAGCCATAATTAAAACTCCTAACGATGTGGACATCCTACAAAAGGGCCTCACTGAGACAGATGCCTGGTGTCAAAGCCATGGCCTCAAGCTCAATGCCAAAAAGTGCATTGTCATCCCCTTTGGTAAAAACTCTGTACCCATGAGCTACCACATAGGTGGTAGTCTACCTAACACTGAAATTGTGATAAGACACCTTGGGACACAGGTGGACAGTAGTCTCTCCTTTGATAATCACATTGCCACAGTAGTCCAGGAACTCCTTCTATGTGGCACACCTCATCACAAAAGGTTTCTCATCCAGGAAAAAAGAGGTCATTGTTCCCCTCTACTCATCACTCATTAGACCCATTATAGAGTACAACTCCCCTTTTGGTATGTACATCACAAGACATCTATAACAACTGAAAAGGCCGCAGAAATACCTCACAAAGAGGATTACCAGCCTCAAACAGATGCCCTACACAGACCGTCTCAAAAAATTCCAGCTTTACTCCGTCACATATCACCTACTCAGAGGTGATCTCTGCCTAACATACAAAGCTATGTCAAACCCAGAGCTGTTGGACATGCTCTACTTAAAGAAATCCCAATCCCTCCAGGCTACATGCTCTAGGGACCAAAACCTTGTCACCACAATAAATAGAACATGCTGGGGGGATAGATTCCTGTCCTAGAGACTTCCCATACGCTGGAACAAACTATCTATCTATATCAAACAAAGCTCCTCATTAGCACTCTTGAAGAAAAATCTTGATGATTGGATGGGAAATAGAAAATTCACCCCAGGGATCACAGGAAAATAATTTTCTTGGGTGGCAAATGTCAGAGTACCTTTTTGACTAGGCTTGTATAGGCCCTAGGGCTGATAGCCTAGTACCTACCAATGAAGATATGAACATATGAATATGAAGTCTAAAACTCAAATGTCATTATTTAGCCCATAGGAGGAGGAAGTGTTGTTCTTCTCTGTTGTCTTTTGCTAGGACTATGGCAGAAATTTGATGGCTGGTTAAAGAGGAGGCTAGAGTCTACTGCAACTATTATGCCAAGATCACCAAATATCTTTGTCAATCAGAGATGAAAGAATTCTATGCAGTCAGCAAAATCAAGATCCAGAGCTAACTGTGGCAGAGACCATCAGATTCTCACTGTAAAGTTTAAACTGGCAGAAAACAAGAAAAATGACTAGGCCAGTCAGGTTTCAGCTGAAGTAAAATGAACATCTACTGGAGATGAAGAAAATGTATAAGGGATTAGGCAGAATGGACAGATTACATGAACTATGGACAGAAGTTTGAAATATTAACCAGGATGTGGCAAAAAAAAAAACTCTAAATAGAAGATTAAGAAGGCAAAATGACTGTCTGTGAAGGCTTTAGAAGCTGCTGAGGAAAGAAGGATTTCTAAAGACAATGAAGATAGGGAAATTATGTAACACTTTAATGCAGAGTTTCATAATGAATAGCAAGAGTAGTTCAGGAGGAATGTATAAATGAGCAATGCAAACAACTGAAAGAAGACAATAAAACTGAACAACAACAGATATGATTGAGAACATGAGTTATATTAAGGGAAACTTCCAGGTACAAATGGGCATGATTAAAGACAAAAAATGGAAGAAAACCTGATAGAAACCGAAGGGAAGAGATCACAGAATTCAGAGTAGTACCACTACAGAAGTCAGTTGCATCAAAGACAACATATTAAGTTGACAAGCACACCAACATCACTAACATGTACAATGATGTGTTCTCTAACTACAGCCAAACATCCTGAAGAGTGAATTGAAATGCACACTACAAAGCTTTGATAATAAGGCTGAACCATCATCCGAATAGTTCATCATCCTGCAAAATGATAATATAACATTGATGCATTTAAGTTGCCAACAGCAATGGAAAACAAGACAGCAGCAATTGAATTGGAAAATGTCAGTTTATATTCAAGTCCTGGAAATGGTCATTGCTACAGACTGTGTTCCATTTATAAATCACACTTGCAGAAAGTATTACATTCCCTAAATTAGGAGAACTATTTCCCCAATGCTGAACCTAGAGAGTCTGCAATCCAAGCTGAGTGAAAGCTTGACCTGACAGAAATTCAGTTTGAAAGAAGACATGTTGGAAGAGAAAATTACTTAAATTTAGAAGACCATGAATTGGAAAACGTTGAAGTCAAAGAAAAAAAAATCAAGTTTCAATGGACTTTGACTTGAGAAAACAACCAACATTGGCCTTTTTGAAATCCTGGAGACCAGCACTGCCTCACCCTCCCACACCCACTCTAGAATTTGTTGAAAGGAGAGAAAAGGTACTGTAGGACTTTTGTTGTTAAAACAGTTCTACAAGATAATTAATTGTGCTTAAAACCATAGAAAGGACAGCAAACAATCCAAAAACATTATGGTCAGCTTACAAAAGTTTTATAAGTTTAGTTATTTAGTTGTTGTTGTTGTTGCGTCTTTCAGCTTTTCCCGGTTAGGGGTCGCCACAGCGGAACTCCACTCCGCTAATGATTGGTAGTTGATTTTTACATGCCGAGTTACCAGCCCTGATGCACAACCTTCAGCGAACGTATGTCCATTCATGCATGTCTCCACGCAGAAGACACTCTAGCTGAGAATCGAACCGGACAGCGTCTTACTGTGAGGCAACAACGCTACCGCAGCACCACCACTGCGGGTTAAGTTTAGTTATTTGGTACATCCATTAAATTAATTTTTTACTAATTTATCCAAACATCCATGCCTGTGGTATATATTTTATGTTGCATAACTATACAGTAGATTTCACTGTGGTTATATCCATCTTCAGAGGGTTTCTTTCCAAGTTTATAACAGTGCATATGCCTGCTATGACATGGAAGGAGAATGTGACTTGGTATGGGCAACCAATCATCTTCTCCAGGCATGCATTGAAAATACTTGTACTATCTGTACATGTGCTGTGTGCTGCACAGGAATTACCTGTTTCTACTACAATATCATGTGCAACTGAATGTAAATTGATGTCTTTCCACATATGATGTCAGAGCTTCTTAAGGTGATCTTTTCACAACCAAGTCCAGTGTCCCACTTTCCCGCTTCCACCCCTGTAGAATAATAAGTGTGCTGTATCTTTGTATATAATAATGCTGCTTGAACAAGAACCCACAACGTTTCTTCCTGACCTGGTGAGAGACATGGTGTCAGAACTGGGATGGTAAAGACTACTATTCAGAGCCATGAGATGCAGAGATAACGATGAAGGCAAACTAAGTGAACTGAGAGCAAATAAGGGCCAGAAGCAAGCTAAAGATAAAGAAAACACACAAGAAAGTTTGTTTATTAAAAGAGATAAAACAGAGCATTACAAGGGCACAAAATGTATTACTAAGCAAATGAATAGCACAGAAACATTTATTAAGCAATAGAGAAGCAAAAAAGCTCATTAATCAAACAAGGTTATTTGATAAAACGAGCATGTTTAAAGTAAAACAAGCATGTCTAGAGTTAAAACAAGCACAAGAAAGTATAATGGGCATGAAAAAAGATTAAACGAGTAAAACAAATATAACGAAAGGGCAAAAAGGGTATGAAAGGAGATTAAATGAGCAAAACAAATATAACAGAAGGGGCAGAAAAGGGCATATTGAGCATAAATAAAGCAAGCCAACTGCATGTGCTTTGGCAAATTACTGTGTTTTGGCATAAATTACTACTTTGCATTGATAGAAGCCTTGAATAGCATAACTAGAGTTATTCAAAGTCTCTCAAAGTGTGCATAAGTGCTTGCAGTGTGTTTATCACTGTGCATTTATTTCGAAGAGTTTGTTGTGTGCAAAGTGCAACTATTTCGTGAAGTGCTGTCAAATGCACCCATTTTGAAAAATTTCTTGTGCATGGAAGTGTCTATTTCAAGAGTGCTGACATTACAGAGTGTTTCTTGCACTGTACAAAGTATTTGGCAAAGTGCAGCATTTTGGAAATGTCAGTGTGCTATGTACTGTTATTCTCAAACTTCTTTTTTTTTTAAATATTTTTATTCATTTCCAAAAACAAGAAAACATGAATGCAGGTTATTTATGACAATGAAGTATTTACAAATTATTTAAAAAGGTAGGCTAAAACCTCTAAACAGATATCAAACATTAAAACCAAAATAAAGTATTTACAAGGGTGTCTATTGTTGACATATAATTGACTTTCTATACAATTGTTGCCTGATTATAATCTGCTGCAGTCATTATTCTCCAGTATTTCAGTTACTTTTTGCCATGCTACGTATAATGATGCAGTTCTTTCAGTTCTTCCTTTAATAGTGTTCATTTCCAATTGCGATACTGCTGACACAATATTCATTAATTGCTTAAAAGTTGGAGAAGCTTTGGATTTCCAGTTTGATGTAATGTTCTTCCTTGCAATAGCTAGGAGAGTCCATAAGATTACATATTTTGTTCTTGGCACACAGTCGGGTACAGGTGCATTAAACAAAATAATAGATTTAGAAATCTGGAATTTATCATTGAATACCATTTGCAGAAAATAATTTATTTTATCCCAATATGGTTTAATCAAATGGCATTCATAGAACATATGTTGCCAGTCTGCTTTTATTGATAAATCACATCTCCAGCAGCCAATATTTTTCTTAAACATAAGTTCCATTTTATGAGGGGTTACATAAGATCTGTGTATGAATTGCCATGTAAAAAGTCTCCAATGTAATGAAAGTGATGTCTGCTTTGGAGAGAGAAGAATTAGTTTTTATCTCTGTCATTTGGCACATGTCCATTAACTGATCTATAATAATTCCATATTTTGTCATTATTATGCATTTTATTTTTTGTTTGTTTTATAAATAGATGATAAGTATCCCTTTCCAGTAATGGGTTGATTCGTTAGTAATATTATATGTTCTATAAGGTTAGGAACATTTTGTCTTATTGATGGTTGCATTGTTTCTTGTTTGCTTAATATATACTGTCTTAATTCTTGTACATGTAACCACAAACTATCTTCCATATTTAATTTCTGTTTAATCTGGTCTATTGTCAGAGGTTTTCCAGAGTTTAGCAATTGATGCCAGTATATTAATCCCTTTTCTTTAAGCATGTTGACTACTTCCATATTAAATGTTATTATATTACCTTGTGTGTATGCTACTGGATATAAAAGAAATGACCATGCTTTAATATCAGGATTGCTATTAATAAGATTTTAAATTTTTAATGTATAAGTAACGTATTTGGAACTTATATTTTTATTCTTATGTATCATCATATATTCCTTCATCAGCCATAGAAAATTGTTTGGTATGAAATCTGTATACTTATTTGCTACTACAAATCCTGATTTTAACCAGATTCTCTCATGAACTAGCTTCCATTTTGATGTATATTTTGTATTTAGCCATAATGATATTGTTTTAATAATGGATGAATGCAAATATATTTCTATGTCTGGTAAACCTATGCCACCTATATCCCAATCATCTAGATGATACTTCATAGCTATCCTTGGTTTTTTGGATACCATAGGAATCTTACTATTAAATCATTTAATTGTTTTAGGTGCAATTTAGCTGGTGGCAAAGAACAAGCTTGTATGACATAAAGAATTTTTGGAAATATGATCATTTTAATTATATAAAGCCTTTCTTCCATTGAAAAGAAGAATTTATTCCATCTTTGTATTAGATTTTTAATATTATTTAAGGTCTCTTTATAATTTGTTTCAATTGTAGTATCTAGGTTGTTAGTTATTATAATTCCCAAGTATTTAATTATATTATCGGTAGAGATATATTTATGGTATTTTTTATTTAGATGTTTTTTATTAGTATTTATAAACAATACATTTGTTTTGTTCTCATTAAATTTAAGACTTGAAAAGTTTTGAAAGTTTTGAATTGAGTCCCATAATACTTTTAAACTGCTATCATTATTTTTTAAGGTAATTAAAATATCATCAGCAAAAAGTTGAATTTTAAGCTCTAGGCTGTTGTCTAGTTGTATTCCTTCAATATTTTTATCCATACGTATATTATTTGCTAAGGGTTCAATGACTAGCGCAAACAATAACGGAGAAAGAGGGCAGCCTTGTTTTGTGCCCTTGGTTATTTTAATAGATTTAGACAGACAAGATCCCAGTTTTACATAAGCCAATGGTTTTTCATATAATGATTTTATTAACAAAGTGAAGTTGTTTGAGAAGCCATATTCTTCTAAAACTAACCACAGATAATCCCAGTTCACTGAATCAAATGTGCTATTTATGTCTAAGCTAATAACATTCATTTTGTTTTTTGTGACATTTACATAATTAATTAAGGAAATAATTATTTTAATGTTGTCATAAGTGTTCCTATCTTTTATAAAACCTGTTTGATCCTCCTCTATCAAAAGTGGTAGTAATTGTTTTATTCGAGCAGCATGTATTGCCATAAAAAATGTATAATCTATATTAAGAAGTGAAATGGGTCTGTATGATGAACATTCACTGGGATCTTTATTTTGTTTCAGAATTGGTGATATTAATGTGTACTTCCAAGAAGGAGGAATGTGTTTACCATTTTTAACTGATGTAAAGACATTCAATAACAACAGCAAAGCCTCATTTGATAGTAATTTAAACATTTCTGAGGTGATATTATCTATACCTGGAGCTTTGTTTAATTTTTAGCTTATTTACTTCAGCTTTAAGTTCTGTCATTGTTATTTGTTTTTCTATTAGTTGTACCTGCTCCTGTAATAACCTAACTTTAACATTGTTTTTGAGAAAAGCTTTCAATACTGAATGTGTTTCTGTTTTCTCATTTTGATTATTAAGTTTATGAAAAAATAGCCTAAAAGCTTCTAGTATTCCTTCTAAATCAGATACTTTCTTTTTGGTTTCTATATTATGTATTTCCTTGATTTGATTTGTTTTAATAATTTTTTAGTCCTATTTGCTATTCTTTGTTGGTTTTTAGGGTTCATTGAATAGTAACATAGTTTAATTTTTTCTAAGTTAATCATTGTTTTGTGGTGTAGCGTCTCTGAGTATTTTTTATTACTATCTTCTAGTTCTTTTATTAAGTTGGTGTTTCCATTTTGAATATCAAGCTTTAAATTATCTACTTTTGACTGTAATTCCATTAATTCCTTATTCCACTGTTTTTGTTTATTTTTATACCATCCCACCGCTCTTCCATATAGGTATGCTTTCAATGCATCCCATATATATATTTCAGATACATCTTTTGTAAGATTGATATCTAGGAATGTCTGTGTCTCTTTAATATAAAATTCCTTAAAATCTTTGAGATTTGTTATGTAAGATGGTATTCTTGTTACTGATATCCTTCTCTTGAAACATAAGTCTGTCTCAAACGTTATGGTGTTATGGTCCGAAAATGGACATGAAATTGTCTTGACTTTATTTAATTTAGAGGTTAAATCCTTTGTTATGTACACTCTATCTATTCTAGAGTATGTATTATGTCTATGGGAAAAATGTGTAAAGAATAGTGAATCTGGGATAACATACTCATTTATGTCAACTATATTAAAAGTTTCAACAAACTCAGATAACAACTTTGTTAAAGGTGATCTCTTACGTGTAGTTTTAGTATTTGTGTCAGTTTCTTTTATAATGCAATTGAAATCTCCAGCTATGATTAAATTGCCTTTGGTATATTGTACAATGTCTTCTAAGTGTTGTTTGGCCACTCTAACACCTAGTCCTGGTATCCAATAAATATTCACTAATGTATATATCATGTCATTGATAGATATTGTCACTAGACAAAACATTCCTGAGTTGTCATGGAATGTGTTTATGATTTTAGGCATTAAAGTAGTGTTTTTCCACAAAATTGCTACTCCCCTTTGCTTCTGATTATAGGTGGAACTTACTAGTATTGTATAATTTTTATTGTTTATTTTATTTATGTCTTCCTGTGTAAGGTGTGTTTCCTGTAAAAATACTAGTTGCGCTTCACATAGCTTTAAATATCTATAAAGACTTCCCCTTTTGCAGCTATTATTTAAATCATTTACATTGAGAGATATACATTTTGCAATTGGATTTATATTAGCTTTGCTTTTATCCATATTCATATACTCGTAACAATGTGTAGATGTGTGTACATGAAGAGAATGACTTGTTCTTTCTTCTTCCAACAGTATTACAATAGATTATAGACACCCAATAAAAGTAAATTACAAGATCATAACTGAGAACAATATAAGATAAACAACCATCAAACCCCTCTATGAGAAAAAACATCTCATCCTTGAATGATCTAATCATTCAAGCGATCTCTCTAAGTCTGCATTTCAGCATCCTCCCCCGGTCCCGCCATATGGTAGTTTTATAATGAAAAGTATCTTATATATCTTGTAAGCATACATGTACCTGTCTTTACAGATTACTTAAATACAGTCTTTATCTATTTTTAATATTTTATAAAACACTGAGGCAACACAAGTATTCATAGATTTAATACTTAACTATTTGGTTTTGTTTAAATTGTAAAGGAAAATCTTTTATTTTAATATATCTTTTGTGTAGCAATAACGGTTATGCATCTTAAAAATGATATGCTTGCTGTCTATCTCCCTTATAGTGTGAGTGGCATTCATAGGTATCAAATTTATTGTAATGGCCTACCTATATATATATATATATATATATATATATATATATATATATATATATATATATATATACATACACATATATATACATATATATATACATATACATACATACACATAGAAACACACAAACACATATATATATATATATATATATATATATACACACATACATACATACACACATATATGCATACATACATAAAAAAAAAAAATGTTAAGCATTATATGCATCAGTTAACCATGCTACACGTTGATTAAATCAGAAAGTATCATAACAATGAATATAACGTTACATTTGTATTGTCATTTATCAGTAATCTTATAGTTTTCTTTTAATTCAAAAAGTCATATTTTAGCGGTATGAATGCTACTAATTTGTTTTTGGCATTGGTATTATATAGTTTAAGACTATATTTCTTAGCAGTTCCTATATATTTATTAGTGCCACTGGCATATTTCATCGCTAGTGTACCACATATGTCATATGTCAAATAGCAACTCATACTCCTTATGATATTACAGGATTTATCTGCAGCGTTATAACTGTAAGGTTGGAAAATATGAGAAGCAAAGTAGGCTTTAAATATGCTATAACACAATTGTTTGGTACTTATTACTGTCAACTCTTCTACATACACAGGAAAAGATAACCTTATATGACCATCAACCATTTTCCTTCATTTTCTCTTCATCCTTCTATTCTCCATTTTTAATAAATATTTGTTTCTATTGTGGCTTCTTTGAATTTAGTGAGGGTACTCCATATCATATTATAGATAATATACAACGTTCAGACAGAGAACATGCCCAATATAGAGACATATTCTCAACTCAAGTGGTCCACACCATATATTTATAATACTGCAGTCAGAAATATACTAATGAATATGCAATAACTAGCAGCTTTGCAGCATGTGTGTGTCTCTAACAAGTACATACCTATAGGATATTAAAAAGAATAGATAGCATGCTCTTGTTTCATAATTAACAAATGCACACAGCCTGGTATTTACTTTCATAGACAGAAATTAGACCTGTTACTTATATGCATATCAGGTACCAACAGCAATATGTTAGTAAATGCCTATGCTAGTCAAATCATATTTTAATGCTGATTGATATGAGATATAGCTGACAATGGCTTTAGTGTTTGTGATGTTATATAATATATATTCAGCATTATAAGTAAAATTATGTTGCATGTTTATTTGCAATCTAAGGTTCAAGGCTGATCAATTTAGACATACAAGACAATCTCTTTAGCCTTGTTTATATAGTGGGAGTTACTGTGTCTCTACACAACCATTCATTTTCAGTGAGGATGTTCAATATTAATATAACTTGCCTTTAATAAAAGCATACTTATAATTCAGCAGTTCTTTCCTATATATATATATATATATATATATATATATATATATATATATATAAAACAATATCATAATCAAGTCTGAGATTTTTTCTTGCTCATTACTGCTTAATGATTGTGCTACTTGAACAATTTAATATTTACAGAGTATCTTGATAATTAAACAGCAACTCCTTTTTACCCTTAAAATGCCTAATAACACATAGCTACATTCATGAACCTTAATTGACTTACTATCCTTAAGGTTGAGTACACTAGCTGCAGTGTGTTTACAAATATGTTATATAGTTCCAGTCAAGGACTTAAATATATTAAATTTTTATAAAATTAAGTTAAATTATAGTAATTTACGTGGGTGATCTTATCAGAAAAGATTATAGTAAAGTATGTATGTGTTAACTATTCATACAGTTTCTTCCAAGTGATATACTTCTTTTTAAGCTTTGTGTGCTGTTTATGTGTACAATTCAAAATGTATAACAAATATTACAATATAAAAAAATGTCATGTATGTGTTGATACCTTCTAAATTCATTAGGTACTTCAGTGCACTTTTAATATTTGTTAAAACTGTAAAAGCACTTTGCCAACTCATAAATAGTGTGCTGGTTACTTTAAGTAGCTTAGGAGCTGACACCACACCCATACTGTCTTGTTTTAGTGCTGACATCACTCATGCCTGTTTACTTTCATTTTCTGCTGTTAGAAGGTTTAACACACTGTAATGGATTCTAACTGAAGAACCTTCATTCAGGGGTGGTAAAATAAGAGTTCCCAGCTCGTGACCATGGCGGGAAGACAAAAACAAAGTAAGTGAAGTTTTTAGGGATTTTTTTAAACTGAACACCAGCTCATTAAACTTCTATTAGTTTTCTTAACATTAAGGGCAGATATACAAGCCAAACAGTTGTTTGTTAGTCAAAAAGGCACTTTTAGCATCAAAGAATAGATAATTACTTTTCAAGGCACTTTTTGACAGTTATTACTATCAGTTTTATATATTATTATGTGTATTAAATACATCAGTTTAGATATTTCATGCAGCTTAGTGTAAATAATATAAAAAGCAATCATGCTCATTTAAACACACCACATTAATATGTCAGTGTAAATACATCATATTCTATACTAACAGTAAAAGGCAGGTAATTTATAAATGAACTATCTAAACATCATTTAGAGTTAGAAAAATCATGACTGTAAGTATTTACAATGTAATAGAGAAAGATATATTACCTTGCTTTCTTTAGGGTTGTTTCCTTTAGTTATAAAATGTCCTGCTTATCTTGTATTTATATTGTTTCAAAGACTGACACATGTGTAAAGCATGAATACTTTCAAAGAACGTTTTTGCCTTACAGAGCAAATAGAAGACAATAATGTTTGTGTTTTTCATATGTCTTTTATCGTTTCTTCTTCTTCTTGTCAGCAGTGCTCCATTCATTTTTTTCTAAGTGAAGCTTAACCCCAAATTGGGAGAAATCCATTTCTTCCACATTATCCAAGGTTTTATTAGCTGAAAGATAAGAAACTGTTGCTTGAAGAGTGTCAAAAGTTTTAGGACCTTCAGTAAAAAATATTTTTATTCTTGCAGGGAACAGCAAGTGGACTTTAAGTTGTCTTTTTTTCAATTCCTTTATCAGAGGGAGACATTCTTTTCTTGCAGTTATAACTCCAGCAGAATAATCGTTATCAAATCTGATTATGTTGTATTTATATTTAACTGGAGAAGTTGACCATGCTGTTTTTAAAATAAGTTCCTTGTCCTGTGATGAAAAAAACTTTACTATTATTGATCTCGGGTGATTTTTTGATTTGATGGTTGATGAAGCAGCTCTTAAGGATCTGTGGGCTCTTTCAATTCCATAAGAAAGAGCTTCAGGCAATTTTAAAACTTCTGGTAACCTGGTAGTAAGGAAAGTCACCATGTTATCTCCCTCTGTTTTCCATGGTAGCCCATAGATGCAAAGGTTATTTCGTATGGACCTGTTCTCTAGATCCTCTATTTTATTTTGTAATGAAGCATTTTGTTGTGATAAAAAATGTAGCTGAAGATCTTGTTCTGAGAGTCTGCCCTCAGTATCATTTAAGGATCTCTCTATGTCAGCTATTTGAGACTTCTGTTGCGTCATTATTTCTTGTAGTTGCTGTATTTGTTTTGTAGATCTCTCCTCAAAAGTGTCCAGTTTGGTATTCATTTTGTCAAATTTCACTGACAAGTCTTGTATAGCATTTAATAAAGACTGTATCTCCTTTTTCATCATCTGGTCTTGTGTGGTATGCTTAGAAAAGCTCATTTTCAGTAGATTCAGATACCTTCCTTCTTGTTTTTGACAGGAAAAATAATGTTTAAAGCCACATTTTTTGCACTGTAGACTTCTAGTGATATTAGTAGAAGTAATTCAACAAAATAGGTTTGTCTACAATATCTAGTTTTTAAAAATTCCTGTCAGAAATATCTTTTGAGTGCAGAGCTGAGAAAAGATGCTGCCAACCAGTCTACATCCTAGCCACGCCCCCCTATTCTCAAACTTCTGAGGTAAAACACATAGTGTTCAAGCAAATTCCAAGACCAATTCAGTTAAAAGAGCATGTTCACTGCAGAACCAAGGTTATCTGATGCAGAACAGATGCTGCTCAGTACAGTATAGGGATGAATCAGCAAAACCCAAATCAAGCTTTATTGTTAACTGTCACAATTCTGGTGCCAACCTTGAGTCCAGAAGAGAAAAGTGTATGGTATTTGGTCAGCAATGCCACAAGTATAAGAAATGGAACCATTTTCAAAGATTTTGTAAATCTGGTAGAGCTCACACTGTTACAAAGAAAGGTCACTCAAAAAAAGCAAGTTGATCAAGTAAACCTGCAACAATCCACCAGTCTGCTTTCTATGTAGATGGTGTGTCAGTGATTGGTGAAAGATTGATGCACTAGATTTATTGGCAAGAAATGAAGTATTTTGTACTGTTTGGATCAATGGTAAATCCAATGAGTTCAAAGTAGACACTGGTTCAAAGTGTAATGTTATGTTGGCAGATACATTTGCTAAGGTGAGAGCTGGTGAACAACTAAATGTGACCTGTTGTGTGAAACTTGCTGCTTATGGAGGTGAAGAAATTCAAACTAAAGGCTCAGTAGTGCTTTAATGTTATGTGGCCAAGAACTATTACAGCCTATTATTTTATGTAGTTTGAAGATCTGTGCAGTCATTACTGGGTCTCAGGGACAGTTTGAGAATGAGTATGTTTTCTTTTACCAAAGAAGTTCATCAAATAAGCACATGTCCCAGTTCTAGATTCACTAACAGTATTTTTTTAGAGTATGATGATGTTTTCAATGACAAGTTGGGCAAACTTCCAGTGGTGTATGCTATGAAATTAGACCCAGAGATCAATCCAGTGATCAGACCAGCAAGCTGAGTTCTGTTAGCTATGCAGCATAAAGTCAAAGCTCAGTTGGATAAGATGGTGCAACAAGATGTAATTTGTCCAGTTACAGAACCTACCAAATGGGTGTCATCCATAGTAGCAACTTATAAAAAAGGCTCAGATGAAACCACAATATGCATAGACCCAAGAGATTTGAACAAAGCATTAAAGAGGCTGCATCATCCTATGTATACAGTCAAAGAAGTCGCAGCCCTGATACTGAACGCCACTGTTTTTTCTGTCTTGAATGCAAAGCGTTCATTCTGGCAAATGATCCTTGATTACAAATCTTCATTACTGACTACATTCAGTACACATTTGGAAGATATAAATTCCTCAGGATGCCCTTTGGAATAAATTCTGAAAGTGAAGTCTTTCAGCATGCAATGGAGAACATTTTTTCAGGTTATCCTTGTGCCATAATAGTAAACGATTTATTGGTTGGAGGCAATGGTGAGGCAAAGCATGACATAAATTTTAATTAAATTTTAAGAGAGTTCTTGATAGAGCATGTCAAGTGAACTTAAAGCTCAATACTCTGAAGTGCAATTCAGACTACCAAAAGTTACATATGTAGGTCATTTATTTACAAGTATTAGCTTGAGACCAGACCCGTCCAAGCAAGCAGCCATTCTTGAAATGCCAGCACTGGATAATGTACAAGCTCTGCAATGTTTTTTTGGAATGGTCAACTATTTAGGCAGGTTTATACCGGACTACAATGAATTGACAGCACCTTTGAGAGAGCTCACATGTAAAAAATGTTACATGGTCATGGCTAGAACAGCACTAGAAAGCATTTGAAGTTCTTAAGCAAAAAATTGCTACCCCACCAACATTAAGGTAATATGATGTCAACAGACCAGTAACTCTTTCCTCTTGCGATGATGCAAAATTTGATCTAGGTTTAGTGATTCTTCAAGAAGGCAGGCCAGTGCCCTACACATCTAGAACACGTACCCAGGCTGAGATGCAATATGCTCAAACTGATAAGGAACTTTTGGCAATAGTGTTTGTATGTTCCAAGTTTCATGATTATATCTATAGTTGAGATATTCAGATTGAAACCGATCATCAACCTTTGGTTACTATTTTAAAGAAGCCTATGCATTCGGCTCCAGCAAGATTACAAAGAATGATGCTTAAATTGCAAATGTACAACTTCAAAATGGTCTATACGAAAGGCAAACTTCTTTATCTGGCTGATACCTTATCCAGATCACCCAGAAATACAACAGAACAGCTCGACGTAGAGAGTTTTGACTTTGATGTCATGGAAGTACATAATTTTTCTACCGCAATTCTTGATGAGCTACGAGATCATACAATGACTGATCCAGTTTTGTAAAAGCTCAATCACTACATCAGTGTTGGATGGCCATCAAAGCAATCTAGTAAAAACTAGGAAAAGAATACCATAAATATATCCCTGATTCGGGTCAGTTTACATACCTAGTAATAACATTAACCAAAGATATCAAAAATGTAATACTTCTGAACTATAATAACATAATGAATAATATTCAATCTCTAATAACTAAATGGAATAAACTATTCTTTACAATGGAAGAAAGACTAACAATAATTAAAATGATCATACTCCCAAAAATATTATATATATATATATATATATATATATATATATATATATATTACAATTTCATTACTCCCAAGAAAACAAATAATGAGAAAACTAAACACCAGTTTGTTAAGGTTCCTGTGGCATCCAAACAAACCTAGGATAGCTTTAAAATATCACCTAAGTAGCTGGACAAAAGGAGGAATTGCCTTTCCTGATCTAGAGTTATACTGAATTTCTTCTATAATTAAAACAATATCCTTACTAATGGACCCTACATATTTAGCTAAATGGAAAGAATATTGGGAAGTAATAGCTATGGATACATATATTAGACCTCAAAGTTATAAATTAAACACATTACATAATCCTTTCATATAGATACTAAAAGAACGTTTTACAACATACTTAACGCCAAAACATTCAAATAGTTATATTGCAACCATTATAAATAATTTCAAAAACTTCATATATAAATACCCAATATATAAAGAATGGTTATTCCTCTTATATCATTTAGCTTATACACAAGGAATTGTATCTTCCACTTTCCATTAAAATACTATTATTTAAAGAAACAAATTGTAATATATTGGTTTCAGTTGGTCAAATAATGAAATCAAAACATGCAAGCAGATGTATTGTGTCAGCGTATGCCCCCTGCACCCCTACCCCTCACCCTGTGCAAATGATGATCACTGTTCCATGTCCTTGTCATGTATCCCATAGATTCAGGGAATGTAGGCTGCATGTCTGATGCACAGGGTGACCATCTACACTAGTAGCCATGCCTTTCATCTGTTGTTGCTTTTCACATTCTAAGTGTAATACTGCTGGTCTGCTACTTTACATCAACGTGCATGTATAAATTACCATACTGATTACTGCACATTGTCATTGGCACTGCTGTATGTCCTGTACATAGAACTGCCTTGGATTATTTTATACTAGATGTCATTAGCAGGTGTAGTGGGAGTCATTAGTTTGGAGACCTGTGTTCACTTCTAGCAACAAAAGGTAGCAAAACCATGCCAGTGTGTCTCACACAATTACTGTTTCCAGTACAGGAGGACTTGTACACATGCTCATGCTTAGTTGGCTGAGGCTAGTATCAAACCCCTACTTATCCATATTTATGCATTCTATAATGACATATTTATTGCTTGCACCATGGCTCAAGTCCAACATCAACATGTCTTTCAGTAATCTTAGAGTAGATGTCATCAGCAGGCCTAGTGGGAGTCAATAGTTTGCAGCCTTGCATTCACTGCAAGCATCAAAAAGTTGAAAAACCATGCCAGTGTGTCTCACAGTTACTGGTTCCAGTACAGGCACACTCATACACACACAGTCATGCTTAGTTGGCTGAAGCTGGTATTAACCCGCTATCTATCTATGCTTAGACACTGTATAACAACCTATTTATCACTTGGGCCTCAGCTCAAGTACAACACTGACATCTCTTTCAGTAATCTAATAGTGGATGATTTCAGCAGGCCTAATGGGAGAGAATAGTTTGCAGCCTTGCATTCACTGCAAATACCAAAAAGTTGAAAAACCATGCCAGTGTGTCTCACAGTTACTGGTTCCAGTACAGGAGCACTCATATACATACTCATGCTTAATTGGCATCAAACCTCTACCAATCTGTGCTTACATACTGTTTAATGATGTAGTTATCACTTGCGCCATGACTCAAGTCCAACATTGACATCTCTTTCAGTAATCTTATAGTGGATGACATCAGCAGGCCTAGTGGGAGCCAGTAGTTTGCAGCCTTGCATTCACTGCAAGTGCCAAAAAGTTGAAAAACCCTGCCAGTGTGTCTCACAGTTACTGGCTCTAGTACAAGTGCACTCATATACGCAATAATGCTTAGTTGGCTAAAGCTAGAATCAAACCCCTACCTATGCTTGCACACTGTATTATGACATATTTATCGCTTGCGCTATGGCTCATGTTCAACATTAAGGTGTCTTTCAGGAATCTTATAGTGGATGACATCAATATGAATAACTGAGGGTATAATATTGAAGGTCAGACATAACTGCAGGCATAACACATTGCAGACCCCAGCCAGTCATCTGAGATACTTGTGTGGGACTCACAGTTACCTTGTAGGAAGCTGCACATACACAGGAACACACACAACAATCTGCACAGAATGAGAGTTGAACCCTACCTAACTACTACTATAGACTACAGGATGCAGTATTTATTGCACGCGCTACGGCTCAAATCTGACATAATCCTGACTTCCACTACTGTTATACTGGGTGACATCAGCAGGGCTTGGTGGGAACATGGTTTGTAGGCCTGCAACAACCTAATTGCCAAGCCATACACTGCATACAACCTTGTGACCAAGGCCCTGGACATGGGCTGTGCTGGCCATGTTGTAGGTCATGCTGTGTAACACTGCTTCTGACTTCACTCTGTCATCATCTTGCAGTCAGGGAACTGTTCCACTGCCTATATAGATGAGAGTACTGTCATTGTGTAAATACACTAATTGCCCTTGGGGTGGCCATCCCAGTGGCTGCAGACATGTACATATGTCCATGTTGAGCACATGGCATTACAGGATGGTAAACATGGGTCAACAGTTGTTGTTTTTGGGGTCATTGTGTGACCCTTTAGCAGTCACTGGGGTTTGACCTGCAAGCATGTGCTATTCTTGTTGGGAATTCAGAGACATGTATATGCACATGCTCCTATATGGTGCCATGCATATGACAGTACATCTGTTGGTTTGGTATTGTGTAGTATACATTGGGTGGCAGGATGGCCAGAGGTGTTATCACAATGCAGTGTCCAGATGTGTCAGTGTGGATCACTGTTTTGACTATCATACTTATATGTGGAGTGTCATCTTGTCTGCCTGTCCAATGGGGCATGGTCACACTTGTGTGTCTGTGACAGACTGACATCCTTCTTACAGCCTGCACATTATCATGTTAAGTTACCTGTGGATTGTTACAACTTTCCCCTTTTCCTGTCTGCTTAGTTTGTACATTGGACATATGAGAATATCTGCATCCATACATATATGTCTGACATAACATAGCTATATAGTTTTTATCTATTATATATCAGGAGTGTAATATGTCCATGCATATGTATTTTTGTCATGCTATTTGTACGTACATACCTGTGAGACAACCTTTTTGCCAGCACACATATTCTGTCTGGGACCACAGGTTTGTGCTCCATTTCACTAAATGTGTGAGCATGCTCATCTGCACATATTTGCCCTCTGTGAGTGTTGCTAGGTTGTGAGCCAGTGGGAGGTTGCTTTGCTCACATCAGATCACTACATCAGGTATGACTCCAGGTCACCCCTTGCAGGAGTCCATGCTGGTTTTTGTTTTCCCTTCAGATACAACTCTGTTGCAGTTTTGGCTGTGCTACAGTTCCATTGGCTACACCCACACAATAGATATGTGTGGTTTAGTACTGCTGCTGCATGACATGTGCCTTGGATTTCTGTAATATTTGAGACTTACACCGGTTCAGCCAGAGTCACCGTTTCTGCAAAACAATACACCTACCCAAAATACCTGGCTATCCCGAGACTAGAACTCAAAACTGCATCATACAGGATGCTTGCCTTATTCCTTTCAGCCACGGAGCCAGCTTGATGCATGCTGCATCATTGCTCACTCATATGCATGCCTGCCTCAGTGCATTGGTTTTCGTGGATCACCTGACAATTGTCTCTGGATTTTGCAAGGTACTGTCAGGAGACAGATTTGTGTTGCATAGCATGTGTGGCACTGGTGTTATACCTGTCTGCTCATAATTCACACAGACTATCAAGTGGTCTGAGTCATCCATTGTGTCAGTGTAGCTTGACCTTTTGGATGTGTGGTATATTAGTGGCACATTATGGAACATCTGCTATGTACAGCACATTTTGTGGGTTTCAGACTTATTAACCTTTCATGTGTGATGTTTCCCAGTCCCACTTTCTGTAGGCATATCCTACATGTGTAAGGCATATAACTTTGTACTATATGTTTTACATATTTGTGTCTGTGCCCACCCATTGCATTTGTCTTGACCGGATTCTCCACTGCGTGTGGTTTGGATGTCTGCTCACTGTTTCTAACATGAGTCATGGACTCATCTTTTTGGTGTATTGGGTGGACAGGGCACAACTGCTACTTTTGTTCTGTACATACATTATGCCTCAGTATGTGTCACCTAATATCCCCATATTTCTGTGTCTGTTGAACTTCCTGATGATGACATGGACTTGGCTTACTGATTACAGAGGGATGTGTACAAGGAGATCTGTACCTTTCCACTTCAGATTGCTGATGCAGATGTACGTGTAGGTTAATGGCTTCCCTTGGAAATGCTGTTTATGTTACATGAGTATTTCACAGCTGACTCTGTCAGATGCAAGCAGTACACATCCGATACATGGGTAGGTATAAGGATGCATGTGTTGCCAAGCATCCATTTTGCTATGTGCATGTGAGTAGGAGATGGGTATTGATCTCTAGGGCCCTATATTGGCAGTGCATGGGCTATGCATTGTTGCTTTACCAATGCCAGGGCATACTGTGCTTGCCTACTTCTGCCCACTGGCACATCAGCAGAAGGTTCCTCTTCTGAGTCTCCCTGTGACTGTGGCTGTGGTGACATGGCCAAAGGTGGAAGGATTGCTCTCACATCCCCTTGCTGATCCTGCTGCAGCTGTTTCCACAGGATCATGTTGTGTAGCATACCATATACTGTGAATATTTCTGTACATGTGCCTGGAGTATACTGCAAGGCTCCACAACAGATATCTAGGCATCGGAACCATGACTTCAGCAGCCCAAACACATGCTCTTTGATGTTCCTAGTTTATGCATATGCCTGATTACGGCATTCTTCTGTGTGTGTGTGTGTGTGTGTGTGTGTGTGTGTGTGTGTGTGTGTGTGTGTGTGTGTGTGTGTGTGTGCATTTGTGATGGGTCTCATCTGTGATGCTGCTTATTTGTGAATATTGCTATGATTTATATAGAACTGTATGTTATTTACTGAGCTTCAAGAATGTAACCACAGTGTACCCTAATGGAAAAGAACAGAAATGTATGTAAACTATATAACTGTGCAAATGTATGTGTTAATAGTAGAAGCTGGAACATACAGAGTTAACTTGAAAACCCTCAAGAAAATAAGTGGAAATTGTTTTACAATTCTGTTACCTCAGTTTCAGTGCAGCAAGCAGACACAATGTTTAGAGTTAGAGATTTTCCTGTTGTCTTGAAACAGAAATAATTACTAGGTTTCAAATGTAAAAGTATTTGTTTTCCAACTTCCAGTTCTAGGCAAACTTCTGAGAGATATGTACTTCTCACATAGATATGTTAAAAATTATGTTAGTTTCTGCTAGCCTGGGAAATGAAGGCAGGTGACAAAGAGTGATGTCATCCAGACTAACCCAGCAGTAATATGTGCTATTAATTTAAAAACTCTCTCAGAAAGGGAGAGGAGGCATTTTGTATCTTGTCTTGGAACTAGAAACATCCATTCAGCACTCATCATCTGCATTTGTCTTGTTCTGTAAGTAAGTTATTTAGGGAATAGTATAGATAGGAATCTAGTAAAGATTAGTTTAGATGTTTTCTGTATTTATTTGAGACTGTCCTTCAATGTTGCTTTAAAATATTTCCTGTGATTCTGAACTCTGTAGTTACTGTGTTGTTTGAGTATTGTCTTGTTCTTTTAGTATTTATTATTAAATATATTTAAACCTTTTAATTGTGGCTGGTTTGCTTAGAGATATTTAAGCTCTTAGAGTACTTGCATATGTATTTGTTGACAGTGTACAGGCCTCTCTTAAATAGCCTTCAAAGTTTTGGGCACACTTACCATTTAGATTCATAGTAACATTACACAGTACGATTGGGCAGCCTTTGGTAAGGGCCTTAAAAGTAGTTGATAAGTAGTGGCTAGTAGCAGCTGGTACTACCTTGTAGTCTGGGCAGAATAGGGCATAGCTAGTAAACCTGTGCAGCCTTTCAGAGGTGTTTGTGTATAAATCAAATCTCCAAGTGAGTGTGTGTGTATGTGTGTGTGTGTGTGTGTGTGTGTGTGTGTGTGTGTGTGTGTGTGTGTGTGTGTGTGTGTGTGTGTGTGTGTGTGTGTGTGTGTGTGTCAGCTACTTGGGCAGGGACACAAAGCACTGGTTGGACAGAGAGGGTGCTGGAGGATTTGGCTTGATCACTCAGCTGAGATCTCAACCCTATAGCTGTGCCAGTGGGGAGTCTTAGTGGACCACAACACAACTCACACATAGAAACACTGCAAGAGTCAGAGCCCAACACAGCCCCAACCCCAAGGCCCACCACCTCACAACACAGATTAGTCATTTCCGCCACCAGACTGAGACTGTCCAGCAGCCCGGGCCACCAGACTAGAGCCACAGAAGGTCCACATAACGCAAAAGCACGCTTACAACTGCCACATAACGAAAATCGCAGACCAGGTCAACAGCCAATATGACCAGTCACGTCATTCACGACGTGTGTGTGAACACAGTGAGCAGCAACTCGACTAGCTGAACATGAAAATTGAGCCCAGGTCTGTCATGATAGAGTAGGCCCAGTATGACCTGACCTGCAAAGAATGATGCCACAATACAGAGATAAGATGATCAGCTTTAACAATTGGCTTAAACTCTGGTGTCATTCAAAGGGGGTCCTTCTGGTGTCTCACTGGGATGACATGCTGGACAAGCCACGCTTGCTTCACAAGGGACGGCTTGCACCTGTCACCCCAACCTTCCCCGCAATGATCACCCCTCTTGGGAAAAGGAGGAATTGCCCCATAAACTTTTTTCAAGTGGCCCCAAACCCTGTTACCACAAATTAGAACAAACTAAGGGTAATGCTGCTCAGAGTAAACTATCTTGCATGGCAAAGCTCAATAGAAGTCAAAACCCCCCTGCAACTTGCCTTGAATCTAACAGTGATGTGTCGAACATCGAACAGTCCTAGAAGCTCAAAAGCACTTCAGCAAGACTGCACCATCAGATGTTTATCCTTATCCTGCACATGCGTATCATGCTCCGGTCCAAAATCCCTGAAGCCCAGAACCACAGGCACCTCCCACATTCATCAAAGACCTCCAAGAGCGAAAGAGCATTGCAGCAATTAACTATATTAAAGACCATCCACAAGATTAACCTGACAATTGACTGTGTAGCAGGCCACCAGGAACCCACCCAAAACTCACCTGTCAGGACTAGAGGGGAGCCTGTGAAGCACAAACACCATCATACCAATATATCACCACAGGCCTGACACCTCATGGACTTCAATTACCACTACTCAGACTGGCAAACACTACTCAAGAAAAAGTAACATCAAATGCCCTGGAAAAACTAATTCAAAAACTCAAGGAACCCCAGGAAAGAGGTTCACAATTCCCCATTCGCCACCATCTCCAACTTGAATCCCCACATACTTCAAACACCAACTCCCACAATCAACAACAGAGTATAGATCGAGATCGGGACCTCCTTACCTTTGATTCACGTCCACCCCCAAACACTGAGAAAAATGACCCACCCCCACCACTTCACCACCCGATCACACTTCTAAAGACTAAAAGCGGTCCCCAACCCTTCCCAGACTAGTGTGGCACCCACAAATGCCCGAAATCTGGAAAACAGCTCAATGCAGAACCTGCACATTGCATAAAATATGGACTTTTATAAAGCCAAGCAAGCATGGATAAGGGGGGTGGCAAGGATCTGGTAAACCCCAGCTCAACACAAACTCTACAGCACCAAAGCAATAAACAAACTCTCTAAAAGCAAAAGGAGGAAAAAGACACACTAAGAGCAAAAAAACTAAAGACTAGTATAAAATTAAATCAAAATAAATAAACAGAAAAAAAAAAATAAAAGACTCAAAACACTCAAAAAGATCCAAAAGCAGCTATAACAAATCCTTTAAAATAAAAACCAACATATTTGAGGAAACTAGTTGCAAAGAGGAAAGAAACTGATAAGGAAGCTCAATGACAGTTCAGATGATGAAGAGATAAGATAAACTAGATCCCCTCCCCATAAAACTTAGAAGGTTCAGTGCAACCTTCCTCCCCAACATTGCCAAGCCCACCCATCAGCCCAATTGCACTCCCCAAACATCTTTTCACAGCAACCAAGGGTTGTACCTGTTTCCATCTCTACCCTGTCAGAGGAAACTCCTGAAACTAAACCCACAGCTCCACCCACATAGTAGGTGTCTAATTACCTCTGATACGCACTGACAGAGTGAAAAACTGTGACTGTGGCTCACTACGTACTTGCCTGTGCCTCCAATCCCACTTAGGCTACCCACTACAAGAAGCACAAGCCTTCACCACTGGAGTGCTTGATCATACATAACACCAAGCCCACAGCCTAGACACAGACAACACTTTGGATCATAGAGGACCATAATGACATAGTGGCAAGGCAGACCATCTAAGATCCCATCTTTTTCACTTCTTTGAAACTTTTTCCCTTGCCACTGAAAGAGTTTCGTTTCATTGACTAGGGAAAGGCAGTCCCTAGCCTCGACCTCGATCTTTGGCCCATATACAATATCCTGCCACCTCGCTTATTGAAAACTCATCAGCTTAAATGTTAACCCATACATCACAAGATGGGTTGCAAACAGACTGATGGGGGTCAGAGTTGCTGGGCATGTGACGCTGGGTCAGAGGTGTGTCCAAGTGGTGTACTGTGTACTCAGTCCTGGTCCTACTATTGTTTGGCATCTACTTTTTCTACTGTACCCACTATTGTTTAACATTGGTGGAGTGACACAGTTTGCAGATGACTGCAAAGCTGACTGATAGTAGAGTAACATATCTGACACAGATATCCTTCAGAAGGGTCTCACAAAAAAAGGATCCTTCCAGCCACTGCCAACAAAGTTAAGTTAAATGCCAAAAAGTCATAGTCCCTTCTAGAAAAAAAAAAAACCCTATACTAGCAATTGGTGGCAATCCACTGAGTACAGAAGAAAGAATCAGTTATCAGGGACCTGGGGTTGAGGTTGAATCTGTCGATGTCATTCGATGTAGCTAAAGTAGTTAGTGAGAAGTCCACATTGCCCACAAGTTCATGAAGGGATCATGAAGGGATTCTCAGGAGGTCATAGTCTCCTCTATACTCTCTATACTCATCACCATCAGACCAAGTATTCAGTACAATGCCCCATTGGTACCCGACACTCCCAGTGCAGCAGGAGGCTACAGAGGCCACAAAAAAAAAGGATAAAGGGTCTCAAAGTCTCAAACATCTGTCCTATGCTGACCGACTGAACTCCAGCTCTATTCAGTCAGCCGCTTTCGGCTCAGAAGGTGACCTTGCCTAAACACATGTCAAACCCATGTCAAACCCAGATTTGATGAATATGCTTCACCTCACCTCATCAGAGCCACAAGGGCGGAGACTTTAAAACCCCCAAACGGCTATCATATTAACGGCTGGGGGGGGAGATTCATCACCCAAAGAACCAACTCTATGCTGTGGAATAAAAATCGGTATGTATAGAGCAGCAACTCCTTGGTCCTTGTTCAAGAGAAATCTTGACCAATGGATGGGAGATGGAGAACCTACCCCAGGGATTACCTCTCCTCATCACTGCTGCTCAGAGGCACAAAAAAAAAATAATAGGTTCCCCCTTGCTAGGGGTGGGCTCATTAACAAATGGGCTAGGCTTGCTTGTAAATGCCCTCGGGCAGATAGCCTAGTATGAACCTATGAACCTATGAACCTATCTGAAGAAAGAGGGAGAAACCAGCCCCACACTGACTGTGATCTCTGTGTGCTCCTAAGGGAAATTGTAATTTACTGTGTGTATACTTGTCATCCTCCCAATGTATATGTCCCTCACTGATGCTAGTGGTGAGGATTAAGGCTCCTTGATTACTGGGCCAGTACGAGGAATCACATATTAAATTGTTTGGCAGTGGTGGGATATCCACATCACATATTAATTGGTTGATAGTGGTGAGATAGCCACACCACATATTAATTGGCTTCTAGTGATATGGATATTGAATTCTTGTAGCCTGTGTACAGTGGTCACTGAAGGTGTTTGTACTATCAATCAGCCATGCAGTGAGCATTCAGAGTTCATATCACAATTGTTTTATTCTTTTTGTTAACTTAGACAGGGAGAGCAGGCAGGCATGTCAGCAGAGGAGTATGGCAAGCTGATAAGGAGCCAGTTGGCTGAGATGTGCCAGGCTAAAGGACTGGTGCATGCCAACCTGACTAAAGCAGACATGATTGCAGCTTTAGTCACAGCTGCATCAAAGAACACCAGCCAGGAGGACAATCAGACTGGCAGTGAAGATGTACAACTCTCAGAAAATGGACAGCTCAAACTTTCCACAGAGGACTTACAAATCCATCTGAAGTTAAAGAGGCTTGAGTTGGAGGCCAAGCATTTGGAAAAAGAAGCAGCAGAGAGACTGAGACATCTGGAGGCTGAGGAAAATGAGAAACTGCAATGTCTAAAGGCTGAAGAAAATGAGAACCTGTGACGCCTGCAGGCTGAGGAGAATAAGAGGCAGAGGCAACATGAAAAGGAGATGCTGACTCTTCATCAGTATCATGGAGGTAATGGGGAAGGGTGTAACCAAACCCCAAAAGCAACAAAGGTCAGTAAATGTTTCCACAATTTACAGAGGGAGATAATTTTGATAGTTTCATTCATATGTTTGTGAGGGTATGTAAACAGTATAATGTTGACCAAGGGCTCTGGCTACGGTTCCTGACCCCCTTACTCAGTGGTAAAGCTATAACTGTTATCTCCAAATTGTCTGATACTGATTGTTTAAAGTATAATGTTGTAAAGAACTGTTGGCTATAATGTTTTAAGATAACACCTGAAGCTTATAGAAAAAATGTTTTGTGAGCATAGACATCTAAGGCAGATGAAAGTGTGTGTGTAAATATATTGCTGAACTAAGCACTTGTTTTCATAGGTGGGTGAGTGGTGGGTGAGTGGATATCAGGTCACCACTTTTGAAGGGCTGGCAGACCTTTTGGTGAGGAAACAAGCCTTAGCACTTTGCCTGAGGACTTGAGAATCTGGTTAGCTGATAGACAATGAAATACTGCAGATGAGATGGAGAAGACGGGAGACCTATACCTAGCAAGCAGGACATCACTGCACAGGAAAGGGACACCCAGTGCTGTATTAGGTCCAAGGGTACCCATGGTGGGCATCCCAGACTGCCCCAACAAAGTCTGCCTGAAGCAGGGAAAGCCACTAGTCCAGGTACATGTCCAGGACCAAGGGTTAAATCTTTTAAATGCAACCAGTGAGGCTGTGTAGCATATAGATGGCCATGGAGGCAAGGTGAGAAACAAAAGTTAAGAGAGCCAGTAAGAGGGAATGACAAAATTTCAGCAGTAAGTTGTCTCGAGACAACAAGGGTACCAAACTACCACAAGAGATTATATCCTATCTTAGTGAATGGAAAAAAGGCAATGGCTAAGAGAGACAGCCTCTGACCTAACCATTGTGAAGCATGCAATGGTTACAGAGAACTACTTGCTTGGGCAGTCTAGTCCATTCAGAGCTTTAGAAGGGACCCCATTCCAAATACCTTTGGCTAGGCTTCACCTTGACTGGGAGGGTGGAAAAGGCAGCCAGCAAGTAGGTGTGTGTGAGGATATCCCTGAAGATGTCCTGATAGGGAATGATTTTGATAATGCAGTACCATGTGTGCATGCAGTTACATGCAGTCAGGCTTGGAGACAAGCATGTGGGTCTGGTAGTCTGGGGGAAGACCCAGACAGATTGCACACTTGCAGCCAGGATTGATGAGGTGGTTACTTCAGGGAGGGAGCTACTCTGTAGCTGTGAGACTAAAGGTGAGCCACAGCTGCTTGTGTGTACTGATGTTTCCTTGGACAGAGTAATTGCAAGGGCAGAAGTGAGTAGTAGTAGTACCCAGGCTGACAGTGAGGCACTGCTGTCAGAGGATACCAGACTTCCTGTGGAAGGGGAGCTGGGAAGCATTACAAAGAGAGAGTTGAGACAAACTCAGCTCTCTGAACCTGTATTACAAGACCTGAGGGTGGTAGCTACTGAGGCACCTGATTCTCAAGGGAAGGGGGAATCTGTATACTGGGACAAAGGGTTACTGTATAGAGAGTCGACCCCTGAGGGAGGGCTAGAGGGTGAGAGAATACAGCAGTTGATAGTGCCCAGAGCCAAACATCTGGCACTTCTAGCCATAACCCATGATATTCCCTTTGCAGGTCATATGGGAATAAAACATACCAAGAGATGTATTATGCAGAGCTTTTATTGCCCTGGGATTTCCAGAGATCTAACGGGGTACTGCAGGACCTGTGCACAGTGCCAAAAGGTAGGCAAGGCAGGAGACAATGTGAAAACTCCTTTGATGCCTTTTGCTGTGATTGAGGAGCCATTTCAGAGGGTAGCTATGGATATTGTGGGGCCTCTGAATACTCCAAGTTCCACAGAGAAAAAGTATATCCTAGTGGTAGTAGATTATGCTACCAGATACCCTGAGGCAGTGGCTCTGTCATCCACTAAGGCAGAAAAGGTGGCAAATGCTTTGTTAGAGATTTTCAGCAGGGTAGGTTTCCCAAAAGAAATACTGACTGACAGAGGTGCCAATTTCATGTCAGAAATGCTGGCTTGTCTGTGGCAGTACTGTGAGGTGAAGCACCTAAAGAACACCCCCTACCATCCCCAGACTAATGGTCTTGTGGAAAGGTTAAACTCTACACTCAACTCCATGCTACGGGCATTCGCAGACCAGTTTAAGAGGGAGTGGGACAAATATTTGCCCCATCCATTGTTTGCTTACAGAGAGGTGCCCAGGAATCCACAGGTTTTTCACCATTTCAGTTGTTGTATGGGTATAGGGTGAGGGGACTTCTAGATTTGATTCGAGATGAGTGGGAGGGTGAGTGAGAATCCCACAAGGAGTCTGTTGTGGCATATGTCCTAAACATCAGGACAAGGCTCAGGGAATGCATAGGCTTGGCCCAGGAGAACCTGGTGGAAGCCCAACAGCAGAAAAAGTCTGGTATGGCAGGAATGCTTGAGCTAGAGAGTATGCCCTAGGGCAGCAGGTAATGGTTCTCATTCCTGTCAGACACAACAAGCTGCATGCAGCTTGGGAGGGACCCTACACGGAGGTAAGGAAGGTCAGTGACGTTAACTACATGGTAGAACTGCTAGGCAGAAGGCAGGGGCACAAATTGTATCATGTTAATAGGATGAAACCTTACCATGATAGGGAGGCCCTTCTGCTAATTATTTGCAGTACAAAGCAGGAGGAGTTTGAGGGAGATCTATGGCTACAGGGAGCCAGTCAGGAAAATCCCAAATTACTATGGTTGAGCCTAGGGTTGCAGGCATATGATGGGACATTGCAGCATAGTACTGGGATCAGCAATGCTAAGGCAGCTGGAATCTTAAGACAGGGAATGGAGTAAGGTATTCCCAGATAGGTTCAACCCTCTCAAGCAACATTTCTCAAGGGTCACTTGAAAAACTTGTTTGATTTTTCGGGGAGGGGGTGATGCTGCCAACACACCTAGCTGGAATTTTGTAAATAATTAATAAATTAATAATAATAATTATAATAATAATAATAATAAATAAATAATTGTATGTTATTTTTCAATATTGCTATGATTTATACAAAACGGTATGTTATGTACTGAGCTTCAAGAATATAACCACAGTGTACCCTACTGGAAAAAAACAGAACTGTATATAAACTATATACCCGTGCAAATGTATGTGTTCATAGTAGAAGCTGGAACATACACCCCCAGATTCAGCAAGCAGCCGTGCATATGTATGAAGGTGTGCTGCTGTGCTGTAAAACAGCCACGGATCTATGTACGAGCACAGGGCATGTGTTTTGAGAGCAGAGCGCTCACAATACACTCGCCCCCTGCACTCCAGAATTGCCGTTCAGCAATTTAAAATGAGTGAGGATGCTCGTAACACCGGCAAACCATCAGGGTAAGAAATCTGGACAAAGCCATAAGGGACAATCGTCCCTACCAAGCCAAAAGTTGATAGAGTAACAGATATAGCATAAGCACAAAGCACATACCTCCCAACCCGTCAGAGTATGGAATGTGGACAAACCCACAAGGGACAATCGTCCCTACAAAGCAGAAAGTTGATAGAATAACAGGTTCAGCATTAGCATGAATATTCTGAAGGGTACAAATAAAAAACGCAACAAATGCATTTTTTTATATATGCAATAAAGTTTAAGCGTAGCTGTGTGAGTGTGCCTGTTGCTTAGCTACACTTAGCCCAGCTGAAATGGCACGATAAGTTATAAAGCAATAGACATCCAGCATAAACAAAAGTACAATAATGTAGGGTTAGAGCATATGCCTTGCATGTTGTCATTGACGGTTCAAGCGTCCCCAAAACCATTTCCATTTTGTATGTGTAAACATTAAAATTTTAATTTTTTGCATATTTACATAAGAAGTAACTGATGTTTCTCAACCAGAGTGGTTAATTAGGCCCAGATGTGAGGTGTCAGTGTAATAAAATAGTGAAACCCCCATATAAATACAAGTGCCCCATCCAGTATAGTCACACAAGAATAAATTAATCACAGCACATTGGGGGATGTCAGGGAAGGTAAATAAATCTATATTATGTAATGAATGATGACTCAATCCCATACAGGTG
Organism: Protopterus annectens; assembly: GCF_019279795.1. Classification (NCBI taxonomy): domain Eukaryota; kingdom Metazoa; phylum Chordata; order Ceratodontiformes; family Protopteridae; genus Protopterus; species Protopterus annectens. Next base: position 1,620,649,085 of record NC_056741.1, read on the forward strand.
GTAGACCAATATAATAAAACATAAGCAATGCTAAGCATTGCACAGCTATGTTGACCAGGTGTAAGCATTGTGTACATATGAATACTAAGCAATGGATAGCCCAGCTAAGTGGATTTGCCCATTGGTAAGCAATGCTGAACCTGCCCCTTTAAGCACTACCAACTTTAGTTAAGCAGGTTTGC